>NW_027037408.1:0-7500 GCF_034236695.1 Oncorhynchus nerka
CTGCATAAGGGGACACCTGACACTGCATAAAGGGGACAACCTACACTGCATAAGGGGACACCTGACACTGCATAAAGGGGACTACATAAAGGGACACTACATAAAGGGGGGACGCCTGACACTACATAAAGGGGACTACAACACTACATAAAGGGGGGACACCTGACACTACATAGGGGAGACCTGACACTACATAAAGGGGACACCTGACACTACATAAAGGGGGACAACACACTACAACACTACATAAAAGAGACACACTGACACTACATAAAGGAGGACAACCAACACTACATAAAGAGGACACCTGACACTACATAAAGGGGACAACAACACTACATAAGGGGGGACAACCTACACTACATAAAGGGGACACCTGACACTACATAAAGGGGGGACAACACATAAGGAGGACACTACATAAAGGGGACACCTGACACTACATAAAGGGGACAACCTGACACTACATAAGGGGGGGACACCTGACACTGCATAAAGGGGACAACCTGACACTACATAAAGGGGACCTGACACTGCATGGGAGGACACCTGACACTGCATAAGGGGACGCCTGACACTGCATAAAGGGGACAACCTGACACTGCATAAGGGGGGACCTGACACTACATAAGGGGGGAACCTGACACTGCATAAAGGAGGACACCTGACACTACATAAAGGGGGGACACCTGACACTACATAAAGGGGGACAACCTGACACTACATAAGGAGGACAACCTGACACTACATAAAGGGGACGCCTGACACTGCATAAAGGGGGGACAACCTGACACTGCATAAAGGGGACAACCACAACACTGCATAAAGGAGGACAACCTGACACTACATAAAGGGGACACCTGACACTACATAAGGGGACCTGACACTGACACTGCATGAGGACAACCTGACACTACATAAAGGGGGGACAACCACAACACTGCATAGGGGGGAGACCTGACACTGCATAAGGGGACGCCTGACACTGCATAAAGGGGGGGGACAACTGACACTGCATAAAGGGGGACCTGACACTGCATAAGGGGACACTGACACTGCATAAGGGGACACCTGACACTGCATAAAGGGGGGACCTGACACTACATAAGGGGACACCTGACACTACATAAAGGGGACACCTGACACTACATAAGGGGGGACAACACACATACAAGGGGGACACCTGACACTGCATAAGGGGACCTGACACTGCATAAGGGGAGGACAACACTACATAAGGGGACCTGACACTGCATAAGGAGGACACTGACACTGCATAAGGGGAGGACACCTGACACTGCATAAGGGGACACACTACATAAAGGGGGACCTGACACTGCATAAGGGACCTGGACACTGCATAAGGGGGACACCTGACACTGCATAAGGGGGGACACACATAAGGGGGACACTGCATAAAGGAGGACAACCTGACACTACATAAAGGGGGACAACCTGACACTGCATAAAGGAGGGACAACCTACACTACATAAGGGGGACCACACACTGCATAAGGGGACAACCTGACACTACATAAAGGGGACCAACACTACATAAAGGGGACAACCTGACACTACACTACAAAGGGGACAACCAACACTACATAAGGGGACAACACTGACACTACATAAAGGGGGACAACACTACACTACATAAGGGGGGACAACAACACTACATAAAGGGGGACACCACACTGCATAAAGGGACAACCACAACACTACATAAAGGGGGACCTGACACTACATAAAGGGGACAACCTGACACTACATAAAGGGGACTACATAAAGGGACAACACAACACTACATAAAGGGGACAACCTGACACTACATAAAGGGGACCACAACACTGCATAAGAGGGGACACTGACACTACATAAAGGGGAACCTGACACTACATAAAGGGACATAAAGGGGACCTGACACATAAAGGAGGACACCAACACTACATAAAGGGGGGACACCTGACACTACACTACATAAAGGGGACAACCTGACACTACATAAAAGGGGACAACACAACACTACATAAAGGGGACAACACACTACATAAAGGGGACACCACACTACATAAAGGGGGGACACTACTAAATAAGGGGGACCTACATAAGGGGGGGACCTGACACTACATAAAGGGGGACAACCTGACACTACATAAGGGGGACACAACACTACATAAAGGGGGGACACTACTGACACTACATAAAGGAGGACACATAAGGGGACACACATAAGGGGACAAAACACTACATAAAGAGGACACCACAACACTACATAAAGGGACAACCACACACTACATAAGAGGACAACCTGACACTGCATAAAGGGGGACAACCTACACTGCATAAAGGGGGACAACACTACATAAAGGGGACAACCTGACACTACATAAGGGGGACAACACAACACTACATAAAGGGGGACACTACAAGGACAACACTGCATAAAGGGGGGACAACCTACAACACTACATGCAAGGAGGGGACCTGACACTGCATAAGGGGACAACCTGACACTGCATAAAGGGGACGGACAACACTACATAAGGAGGGGACACCTGACACTGCATAAAGGGGGACAACACTACATAAAGGGACATAAGGGGGGACGCCTGACACTGCATAAAGGGGGGACCTGACACTACATAAGGAGGACACCACAACACTACATAAAGGGGACAACCTGACACTACATAAAGGGGGACACCTGACACTGCATAAGGGGACACTGCATGCAAGGGGGACAACACTGCATAAGGGGACAACCAACACTACATAAAGGGGACAACCTGACACTACATAAGGAGGACAACCTACACTACATAAAGGGAGGACAACCTGACACTGCATAAAGGGGACAACCAACACTACATAAAGGGGACACCTGACACTACATAAAGGGGACAACCTGACACTACATGGGGGGGGACAACTACATAAAGGGACCTGACACTACATAAAGGGGACAACCTGACACTACATAAAGGGGGGACAACCACAACACTACATAAAGGGGGACACTGACACTACATAAGGGGACACTGCATAAAGGGGACAACACTACACTAAAGGGGACAACTACTGACACTACATAAAGGGGACAACCACAACACTGCATAAAGGGGACAACCACAACACTACATAAAGAGGACAACCAACACTACATAAAGGGGGACAACACACTACATAAAGGGGGGACAACCTGACACTACATAAGGGGGACAACCTGACACTACATAAGAGGACACAACACTACATAAAGGGGACAACACAACACTACAGGGGGACAACTACATAAGGGGACAACACTACATAAGGAGACAACCAACACTACATAAAGGGGACACCACAACACTGCATAAAGGGGACAACCTGGCACTACATAAGGGGACAAGACAACACTACATAAAGGGACAACACTACACTACATAAAGGAGGACACCAACACTACATAAAGGGAGACAACACTACACTACATAAAGGGGACAACCTGACACTATAAAGGAGACAACTGACACTACATAAAGAGAGGACAACACTACATAAAGGGGACAACACTACATAAAGGGGACAACACAACACTACATAAGGGGAACCTAAGGGGACAACACTACATAAAGGGGACAACAACACTACATAAAGGGGACCAACACTACATAAGGGGGGACACAACACTACATAAAGAGGACACCTGACACTACATAAGGGGGGACAACACACTACATAAAGGAGGACTACACTGCATGGGGACAACACTACATAAGGGGGACACACAACACTACATAAAGAGGAGACAACAACACTACATAAAGGGGACACCAACACTACACATAAAGAGGACCACAACACTACATAAAGAGGACAACCACAACACTACATAAAGGGGGACACCACAACACTACATAAGGGGGGGACTGACACTACATAAGGGGGGACACAACACTACATAAAGGGGACACCACAACACTACATAAAGGGAGACACACTACAGGAGGACACTACATAAAGGAGGACAACAACACTACATAAAGGGAGACAACACAACACTACATAAAGGAGACACTACATAAGGACAAGACAACACTACATAAAGGGGACAACAACACTACATAAAGGGGACACAACACTACATAGGGGACGCCACAACACTACATAAGGGGACACCCTGACACTACATAAGGAGGACACCATAAGGGGGACAACACTACATAAAGGGGAGACAACACTACATAAAGGGAGATGACCAACACTACATAAAGAGGACACCACAACATACATAGGGGACAACCTACATAAAGGAGAGGACACACCTGACACTACATAAGGGGACAACACTACATAAGGGGACAACCTGACACTACATAAGGGGGGACAACACTACACTGCATAAGGGAGGAGGGACATAAGGGGACAACAACACTGCATAAGGGGACAACTGACACTACTGGGGAGGACAACACTACATAAGAGGACAGCACAACACTACATAAAGGGACAACACTACATAGGGGGACACCTGACAACACTACATAAAGAGAGACACTACATGAGGACACAACATAAGGAGGACAACCAACACTACATAAGGAGAGACACCAAACACTACATAAAGGGGACAACTACAACACTACATAAGGGGAGACAACACTACATAAAGGGACAACACTACATAAAGGGGGGACAAACACTACATAAAGGGGAGGACACACTACATAAAGGGGGACACTACACTACATAAGAGAGACACTACAACACTACATAAAGAGGACACCACACACTACATAAGAGGACACACACAACACTACATAAAGAGAGACACCACACCACTACATAAAGGACAACCTGACACATAATGGGAGGACACTACAACACTACATAAAGGGAGACACTACAACACTACATAAAGGGAGGACACCACAACACTACATAAAGGAGAGACACTACATAAAGAGAGACAACACTACATAAAGGGAGACACTACAACACTACATAAAGAGAGACACCACAACACTACATAAAGAGAGACACCACAACACTACATAAAAAGGGGACACTACAACACTACATAAAGGGGACACTACAACACTACATAAGGAGGACACCACAACACTACATAAAGAGAGACACCACAACACTACATAAAGAGAGACAACACAACACTACATAAAGAGAGACACCACATGGAGGACAACACATAAAGAGACACACAACACTACATAAAGGGAGACACCAACACTACATAAAGAGAGACACCACAACACTATATAAAGAGACAGCAACAACAGCACGGCAGCAACACATGACAAACACAACATGGTAGCAACACAACATGACAACAACATGGTAGCAACACAACATGACAACAACATGGTAGCATGCACAACATGACAACAACATGGCAGCAAAACACAACTTGTGACAACACAAGATGGGTAGCAACACAACATGACAACAACATGGTAGCAACACAACATGACAACAACATGGTAGCAGCACAACATGACAACAACATGGTAGCAACACAACATGACAACACAACATGGTAGCAACACAACATGACAACAACATGGTAGCAACACAACATGACAACAACATGGTAGCAACACAACATGACAACAACATGGTAGCAGCACAACATGACAACAACATGGTAGCAACACAACATGACAACAACATGGTAGCAACACAACATGACAACAACATGGTAGCAACACAACATGACATTACAACATGGTAGCAGCACAACATGACAACAACATGGTAGCAGCACAACATGGTAGCAGCACAAAACACGGTACAAACATTATTGGGCACAGACAACAGCACACAGGGAAGAAGGTAGAGACAACAAATGTCACAGGAAGCAGACATAAACCGCCAGTAAGAGTGTTCATGATTGGAGTCTTTGAATGAAGAGATGGGAGATAAAAACTGTCCAGTCTGTTAAAAGAGCTAACTTTTAGGGGAGTTGAGTAGTGAAGTTGAAGCCGAGTAACGAATTTACTTGGCCTTGATGGCCTTCTCGGTCTTCTTGGGGAGCAGCACTGCCTGGATGTCTGGCTGCACCCCATAGGGGCGTCAGCCCTGATAATAACTTCTAGCATCACCCCATAGGGGCGTCGACCCTGATAATAACTTCTAGCATCACCCCATAGGGGCGTCAGCCCTGATAATAACTTCTAGCATCACCCCATAGGGCGTCGGGTGTCGGCCCTGATAATAACTTCTAGCATCACCCCATAGGGGCGTCAGTCCTGATAATAAGATCTAGCATCACCCCATAGGGGCGTCAGCCCTGCAATCTCTAGCATCACCCCATAGGGCCGTCAGCCCTGGTAATAACTTCTAGCATCACCCCATAGGGGCGTTGGCCCTGATAATAACTTCTAGCATCACCCCATAGGGGCCAGCCCTGGTAACAACTCTAGCATCACCCACCCCAAAGGGGCGTCGGTTCTGATAATAACTTCTAGCAGTCACCCCATAGGGGCGTCAGCCCTGATAATAATCTCTAGCATCACCCCATAGGGGCCGGTTATGATAGCCAACTTCTAGCATCACCCCATAGGGGCGTCAGCCCCTGATAATAACTTCTAGCATCACCCCAAAGGCGTCAGCCCTGGTAATAACTTCTAGCATCACCCCAGGGGCGTCAGCCCCTGGTAATAACCAGCATCACCCCATAGGGGCGTCAGTCCTGATAATAAGTTCTAGCATCACCTCATAGGGCGTCAGCCCGGTAATAACTTCTAGCCATTTAAAATGAGTTAATATCACACACAATAAACATCGGCCTGTATCCCAAAAATAAAACCCCATTTAAACCACGTCAACCAACCATATATCAGATGTCCTTCACTGCACTAGGCTGCTTCAGAGGCTCGACCAGGGTTTGTTGTGACTGTATGTGGTTGTGTGTGTGTGTGTGTGTGTGTGTGTGTGTGTGTGTGTGTGTGTGTGTGTGTGTGTGTGTGTGTGTGTGTGTGTGTGTGTGTGTGTGTGTGTGTGTGTGTGTGTGTGGGGGGTTGTGTATAGATGTGTGGGGTTGTGTGTATGTGTGTGTGTGTGTGTGTGTGGTTGTGTGTGTGTGGTTGTGTGTGTGTGTGTGTGTGTGTGTGTGTGTGTGTGTGTGTGTGTGTGTGTGTGTGTGTGTAGATGTGTGGGGGTTGTATGTGTATGTGTGTGTGGTTGTGTGTGTGTGTGTGTGTGTGTGTGTGTGTGGTTGTGTGTGTGTGGTGTGTGTGTGTGTGTGTGTGTGTGTGTGTGTGTGTGTGTGTGTGTGTGTGTGTGTGTGGTTGTGTGTATGTGTTTAGTTGTGTGTGTGTGGTTGTGTATGTGTGTAGATGTGTGGGTGTTGTGTGTATGTGTATGTGTATGTGTGTGGTTGTGTGTGTGGTTGTGTGTATGTATGTGTGTAGTTTTGTGTGTGTATGTGACTGTGTGTGTGTGTGTGGTTGTGTGTGTGTGTGTGTGGTTGTTTGTGTGTGTGACAGTGTATGTGCA
>NW_027037408.1:12500-15000 GCF_034236695.1 Oncorhynchus nerka
ATAAACCCCAACATATCAGAGATTTACCATTACAACCTGCTATAAACCCCATATCTACCAGAGACATACCATTAACTATAAACCACAACATATCAGAGATTTACCATTACACCCTGCTATAAACCCCAACATATCAGAGATGTACCATTACACCCTGCTATAAACCCCAACATATCAGAGATTTACCATTACACCCTGCTATAAACCCCAACATATCAGAGATTTACCATTACAACCTGCTATAAACCCCACTAGAGACATCTAACTAACAACATATCAGAGATTTACCATTACACCCTGCTATAAACCCCAACATATCAGAGATTTACCATTACACCCTGCTATAAACCCCAACATATCAGAGATGTACCATTACACCCTGCTATAAACCCCACTAGAGACATCTAACTAACAACATATCAGAGATGTACCATTACAACCTGCTATAAACCCCAACATATCAGAGATTTACCATTACACCCTGCTATAAACCCCAACATATCAGAGATTTACCATTACACCCTGCTATAAACCCCACTAGAGACATCTAACTAACAACATATCAGCGTGTGGAATGAGGACATTCTGTCTCCTTTTCTCTCATTGTAATAGATAGATGACCAACATTGAAATGTTCCATTTTCAACCTGACTAAAGAAAATAATAGTGTTAAACTTTTCAGATTTTTTAAAGTTTTGACTTTCCCACAAAAGGCTGGCGTGATTGAAGAGAATAAACTTGAAAGTCCAGCCTCTGAGTCACCAAAACCTGTTGCTTTCAGACAAGAAAGAAGCAAACTAACGCAACTGTGGAACCAGACACACTGGGCAAAGAAGAAGAAAGGAGAGAGGAGTTTTATAGACCTAATACACATCATGTTATATTGATTAGGGATTAATACACATCATGGTGTATTAGCTTCTCCTTGATTGTTTCTCCTTGATAGTTCCTGTTTGATAGTTCCTGTTTGATAGTACCTGTTTGATAGTTCCTGTTTGATAGTTCCTGTTTGATAGTTCCTGTTTGAGAGTTCCTGTTTGAGAGTTCCTGTTTGAGAGTTCCTGTTTGATAGTTCCTGTTTGAGAGTTCCTGTTTGATAGTTCCTGTTTGATAGTTCCTGTGTGATAGTTCCTGTTTAATAGTTCCTGTTTGATAGTTCCTGTTTGATAGTTCCTGTTTGATAGTTCCTGTTTGAGAGTTCCTGTTTGAGAGTTCCTGTTTGAGAGTTCCTGTTTGAGAGTTCCTGTTTGATAGTTCCTGTTTGAGAGTTCCTGTTTGATAGTTCCTGTTTGATAGTTCCTGTTTGATAGTTCCTGTTTGATAGTTCCTGTTTGATAGTTCCTGTTTGAGAGTCCCTGTTTGATAGTTCCTGTTTGATAGTTCCTCCTGGGTAGTTTCTGAGTTGGTTGAATGCAGTTGTTCAAGGCTGATTAAAAGTTATAGGCGATCACCTGAACAGACGCTTCTCTCCGACCTGAGGTGAGACATTAATTTGTAAACACTAAGTTGTTTATCCTCGTCTTCAGTAAACAGAATTCCCCCTGTGGGTCGACGAGCTATTTACCTGAACATAAACAAAGTTGTTCCTGCATTAACAATCTGGCCCAGTGGCATCAACATTTAACTTTCTGACAATATTAAAGCTACCCAGGAGCCTTACAGGTTCTCTCTACTCTACCCACGCATCTAGTGGAAAGTAGAGGAGAGGAGAGGAGAGGAGAGGAGAGGAGAGGTGAGGAGATGGGATGGGGTGGGAGGTGAGGTGAGGTGAGGAAGAAGAGAGGAGAGGAATAATAGAGGATAGGAGAGGAAGAAGAGAGGAGAGGAAGAATAGAAGAGAGCAGAGAGCCTGAGGAAAGCTTCTCCAACTCACAGAATAAAGGACTTTAAGGTGTCACAGCCTCCATCAGCTCTGCACACATCCAGAACACAGCCAGGGCTTTGACTCACCATGCAGAAAGGAGAGGAGAGGAGCACTTGGAATGGAAATGAATTCATACTGATAAGAGTGCTAGCAGGAGAGAGAAAGAGAGAGGGGGTATTGAAAAGGTAGATGAGAGGAGAAAAGCTTTTAGGCTCTTTGCTGTACTCACACACAGTTTCTCGCCCTTTCTCTCTCTTTCCCTCCTCTCTTTCTCTCTTTCTCTCTCTCTCTCTCTCTCTCTCTCTCTCTTTCCCTTCTTTTCTCTGTCTCCCTCCTTCTCTCCCCCTCCCTCCTCACTCTCTCTCTTCCCTCTCTCTCTCTCTCTCTCTCTCTCTCTCTCTCTCTCTCTCTCTCTCTCTCACACACACACTTTAGGGCTCTCTCTACTCTCCTCTTTGACATTGTATGTGGATGTTTAGAGTATCATAGCTGTGTGTAAAGTGATTAGAAAATGATTTTTCTACAGGCCCTTCGTATAAAGTACCTGGTAGCATAGGAGGTGTCCAGACAGTCAGAACAGCACGAAGGGCTTAAGCTCTCAGTCTAACCCCTCTTCAACATCCAGACAGTCAGAAC
>NW_027037409.1:0-19335 GCF_034236695.1 Oncorhynchus nerka
ACAGAGAGAGGCGTTTAACCCTAACCCTAACTCAGTGTTGGCACTCTTCAGACATTCCAGAGCCGTCTCTATAGCCTACAGTGGAAACAGACAGAGGCGTTTAACCCTAACCCTAACTCAGTGTTGGCACTCTTCAGACATTCCAGAGCCGTCTCTATAGCCTACAGTGGAAACAGACAGAGGCGTTTAACCCTAACCCTAACTCAGTGTTGGCACTCTTCAGACATTCCAGAGCCGTCTCTATAGCCTACAGTGGAAACAGAGAGAGGCGTTTAACCCTAACCCTAACTCAGTGTTGGCACTCTTCAGACATTCCAGAGCCGTCTCTATAGCCTACAGTGGAAACAGACAGAGGCGTTTAACCCTAACCCTAACTCAGTGTTGGCACTCTTCAGACATTCCAGAGCCGTCTCTATAGCCTACAGTGGAAACAGACAGAGGCGTTTAACCCTAACCCTAACTCAGTGTTGGCACTCTTCAGACAATCCAGAGCCGTCTCTATAGCCTACAGTGGAAACAGAGAAAGGCGTTTAAACCTGTTTGAGTGGTAAGGCTAAATCAACAGACCATAGACGAACGTCCAGGAGGGAAGTTGGGGCAGGTGCATCTGAAAGGCAGACACTAATGTGGTTTTCTAACAGCAAGGTTCATATCAACGCTCATATGAATTTCAGTGTTGAAATTGTTTATAAAAGGTTTTCTTTATAAGGTTGAAAAAAAACAGGTCTCCAACCCCATATCACAAACTCACAAACTGAAATCATAATATAATATTATGTGTGTACATTGTACACTAAATTAGTTAAAGAGTGCCTCAAATATCACATTTATTTGTATATATCCACTGTACATATAAATGAGTAAAATTTTTGCATTTTATCTAACTCTAACCATTTTCCTAAACAGAAACACCCTTATGATTGTTTGACAATAGAGCCCACAATGCAGGCGATGGCTGAAGGATGAAGTCCTTGTAGAGCAACTTGCAGTCAAAACTTTGTGACCTTTGATCACCATCGCTTCATACTCATCGCCAAACCCACAGGCTCCAGGTCATCTACAAGTCTCTGCTTGTCAGCGATTAGGTGAATGGAAAGGGAAGACAGAGGGTTAAATAAGGAACATTGATTATGGAATGGAAACCAGGTGTGTATAATGAAGACAAAACAAAAAGAAAATGAAACATGGAACGGTGGTGACTAGAAAGCCGGTGACGTCGACCACCGAACGCCGCCCGAACAAGGAGAGGGACCAACTCGGCGGAAATCGTTACAGTACCCCCAGCGGCGCACTGACACCGGCCTCGGGGATGGAGGTGGTGAAATTCCTGCAGTAATGACGGATCCAGGATGTCCTCCACCGGCACCCAGCATCTCTCCTCTGGACCGTACCCCTCCCACTCCACAAGGTACTGAAGGCCTCTCGCCCGATGCCTTGAGTCCATGATGGCTCGCACAGTATACGCCGGGGCCCCTTCGATGTCCTGAGGGGCGAAGGAACCTCCCGCACCTCAGACTGCTGGAGCGGACCAGCCTGAGGAGAGACACATGGAACGAGGGGTTAATATGGTAATCAGGGGGAGTTGTAACCTATAACAAACCTCGTTCAGTCTCCTCGGGACTTTAAATGGCCCCACAAACCGAGGACACAGCTTCCGGCAAGGCAGGCGAATGAGTAGGTTTCAGGTCGAGAGCCAGACCCGGTCCCCCGGTGCGAACACCTGGGCCTCACTGCGGTAGCGGTCGGCACCGCTCGCCTTCTGCCGCCTGATGGCCCGTTGTAGACGTCCCATGTCTCCTCCGAGTGCCGAAACCATTCATCCACCGCAGGAGCCTCGATCTGGCTCTGATGCCATGGTGCCAGGACCGGCTGATAAACTATCACACACTGAAAAGGTAATATGTTAGTGGAAGAGTGGCGGAGGGAGTTTTGGGCCATCTCCGCCCAGGGGATGAAAACCGCCCACTCCCCCGGCCAGTCCTGGCAATAGGACCGCAGAAACCTACCCACATCCTGGTTGACTCTATCCACCTGCCCGTTACTCTCGGGGTGAAAACCTGAGGTGAGGCTGACAGAGACCGCCGAACGCCGCCCGAACAAGGAGAGGGACCAACTTCGGCGGAAGTCGTGACACTGCTAGGTAAAGCCCCCCCTTATCTCAGCTAACTGGTCACCATAGCAGCACCCACTCGTAGCAAGCGCTCCAGCAGGTATATCTCACTGGTCACCCCCAAAGCCAATTCCTCCTTTGGCCGCCTTTCCTTCCAGTTCTCTGCTGCCAATGACTGGAATAAACTGCAAAAACCACTGAAGCTGGAGACCCATATCTCCCTCACTAGCTTTAAGCACCAGCTGTCAGAGCAGCTCACAGATCACTGCACCTGCTCAAAGCCCATCTGTAAACAGCCGATCCAACTACCTCATTCCCATACTGTATTTATTTATTTATCTTGCTCCTTTGCACCCCAGTATGTCTACTTGCACATTTATCTTCTGCACATCTACTATTCCAGTGTCAAATTGTAATTACTTCGCCACCATGGCCTATTTATTGCCTTACCTCCCTTATCTTACCTCATTTGCACTCACTGTATATAGATTTAAATTTTTCTACTGTATTATTGACTGTATGTTTATTTATTCCATGTGTAACTCTGTGTTGTTGTATGTGTCGAACTGCTGTGCTTTATCTTGGCCAGGTCATGGTTGTAAATGAGAACTTGTTCTCAACTAGCCTACCTGGTTAAATAAAGGTGAAATAAATAAATAAACATGATTTTTGTAAAGTTCATGCAGTTCACATGTAGGCACAAGTCTGACATTTTTTATCCCCAGAAAACACTTTGAAAGATGTTGAACAGCAGTGGTCACGGACTTGACAAAAATGGCCAGCTAGGATGCGGCCATTGAGATGAGCACGATGCAAGACTTTGCTCTTACACATTCACACAGAGAATCTTGGCATGTGCACTGGGTACGCTTCATGCTGCTACAACATGCGCACTATGGGAACACAACAGCAGAGAAGTTTAGCCTTAAGCTCCAACACTCCTGTTTGTTGCGGAAATTGACCCACTACTACCGTTTACTTTGTGCATCTACGTCATTTCGCTGAGTCTACCTTTAAACCTAACCTATGACATGATCCCCTTATGCATTGCTGCCCCATAGTGGCAAGAAGTGACATCCCCCACAAAACGAAATGTCTCCTAGCCATAAATGTCTCCTGTCTCGAACACAAAAACTAAATAATACTAAAATACATGATAGAAAACCTAAATAAAAGCTAGCCAAGTGGACCTGAAAACTAACTGAAGCTGAACTGAATTTCAAATAAAAATCATTAAAATAATAGAAATAAGAGGATATAACTAATATAAAAACACAAATGACCTTTGAGCTCAATAATGATCATTTAAAAATAATTGCATAGCATTTTGAAATGTTATAAAATCACGAAAAGCACACATGATTGTATAGAGAGAGTGTGAGAGGTTATCTCATTAAAGAAATTGGCCCCAGTGAAACAGGCAGGCGGAGCAGACACCTTTATTACAGGGATCATGAGGATAATGCACTTTACCGTTGAACAAATTCATGGTTTTATCAGCAAAAACAATTTGACATTTGATTGAGGTGGCCAAATAGAATGTGCAGCTCGCACCAGTGCAACCAATAAAAATGTTTTGCTCGCACAGACAAGGGTGGGAAAATGTGACAAAATGGTTGCAGTCTGAAACCCTGTACCCTGTGTAGAATAACTACCCTGCTGCACTCAGGCAGTGTGATTAACTCTGAGACCGGCGCTCTGAGTAACCTGTCATGAAGAGAACCTCTGCACACGGTGCCGGGCCCAGGGAGAGCAGAGGTCATTTCAACTGGCAGATTATGAACTGACAAGGCGGCACTTAAAGAGGAGAAAATTAACTAATTAACGCCAGAGAGGAGGGAGAGAGAGGGCTGGTCTGTCTGGTGGGAGAGGAGGTAGAAAGGAGAAGAGGAGGAGGAGACTGCATAATTGAATTCACTAGCCTGGCCCTGTCAGCACATAAAGGCTATGCTGCTACTGGTTGACATGCACTCATCCCATCTCAACAGCTAGATATAAAGACATAAATACCATAGAAATCATTTTGAATAAAGAGAGGCTCAAATAGGTTTTAAATAGACTGAGTGTCTCACTTCAAAAGGACGAGGAAGGGGAGGGAGAAATAGAGGAGGGAGTGAAGGGGCCGGCGGATAGAGAGAGAGGGAGAAGACAGAGCAGGAAAAGAAAGGGATAGTGGGGAGATAGATCAAAGGAGAGAGAAAAATATTTAGCGCAACCATCCAAACAAATGTCAGGATAAACTTAGAGAGTGTGATACAGAGAGCTATCTGTGGCATCCATCTTTGGAACACCAACTCAATTATAGAAATGTGTTTTCACTAGTAGCAGACAGAAATAGAGTCATTAGAGAGTAAATCATGTGGTCATCATCCACGGTTCTGTAGATTGATTATTTTGGACTGGAGAGGAGACGAGGAGCTCGTAAGACCTGATGACGGAAGACTGTCTCCTCTCCTCTCACAGAGAGACGCTCAACTCTGACAAGGATTCATTAGAATAACCATCACCCTTATTCTCTCCACTTCCTGTTCTCTAGCTTTCTCTGCTTTGTGATCACATTGAAATAGACCAGGAGAAAGGGGTGGATAAGTGGAAGTAATAGACCAGGAGAAAGTGGTGGATACGTGGAATTAATAGACCAGGAGAAAGTGGTGGATCGATGGAATTAATAGACCAGGAGAAAGGGGTGGATACGTGGAATTAATAGACCAGGAGAAAGGGGTGGATACGTGGAATTAATAGACCAGGAGAAAGGGGTGGATAAGTGGAATTAATAGACCAGGAGAAAGGGGTGGATAAGTGGAATTAATAGACCAGGAGAAAGGGGTGGATAAGTGGAATTAATAGACCAGGAGAAAGGGGTGGATAAGTGGAATTAATAGACCAAGAGATAGGGGTGGATAAGTGGAATTAATAGACCAGGAGAAAGGGGTGGATAAGTGGAATTAATAGACCAGGAGAAAGGGGTGGATAAGTGGAATTAATAGACCAGGAGAAAGGGGTGGATAAGTTGAATTAATAGACCAGGAGAAAGGGGTGGATAAGTGGAATTAATAGACCAGGAGAAAGGGGTGGATAAGTGGAATTAATAGACCAGGAGAAAGGGGTGGATAAGTTGAATTAATAGGCCAGGAGAAAGGGGTGGATAAGTGGAATTAATAGACCAGGAGAAAGGGGTGGATAAGTGGAATTAATAGACCAGCAGAAAGGGGTGGATAAGTGGAATTAATAGACCAGCAGAAAGGGTGGATAAATGGTATTAATAGACCAGGAGAAAGGGGTGGATAAGTGGAATTAATAGACCAGGAGAAAGGGTGGATAAATGGAATTAATAGACCAGGAGAAAGGGGTGGATAAGTGGAATTAATAGACCAGGAGAAAGGGGTGGATAAGTGGAATTAATAGACCAGGAGAAAGGGGTGGATAAGTGGAATTAATAGACCAGGAGAAAGGGGTGGATAAGTGGAATTAATAGACCAGGAGAAAGGGGTGGATAAGTGGAATAAATAGACCAGGTGAAAGAAGTGGATAAGAGGAATTAATAGACCAGGAGAAAGGGGTGGATAAGTGGAATTAATAGACCAGGAGAAAGGGGTGGATAAGTGGAATTAATAGACCATGAGAAAGGGGTGGATAAGTGGAATTAATAGACCAGGAGAAAGGGTGGATAAATGGAATTAATAGACCAGGAGAAAGGGGTGGATAAATTGAATTAATAGACCAGGAGAAAGGGTGGATAAGTGGAATTAATAGACCAGGAGAAAGGGGTGGATAAGTTGAATTAATAGACCAGGAGAAAGGGTAGATAAGTTGAATTAATAGACCAGGAGAAAGGGGTGGATAAGTGGAATTAATAGACCAGGAGAAATGGTGGATACATGGTATTAATAGACCAGGAGAAAGGGGTGGTTAAGTGGAATTAATAGACCAGGAGAAAGGGGTGGATACGTGGAATTAATAGACCAGGAGAAAGGGGTGGATAAGTGGAATTAATAGACCAGGAGAAAGGGGTGGATAAGTGAATTAATAGACCAGGAGAAAGGGGTGGATAAGTTGAATTAATAGACCAGGAGAAAGGGGTGGATACGTGGAATTAATAGACCAGGAGAAATGGTGGATAAGTGGAATTAATAGACCAGGAGAAAGGGGTGGATAAGTGGAATCAATAGACCAGGAGAAAGGGGTGGATAAGTGGAATTAATAGACCAGGAGAAAGGGGTGGATACGTGGAATTAATAGACCAGGAGAAAGGGGTGGATAAGTGGAATTAATAGACCAGGAGAAAGGGGTGGATAAGTGGAATTAATAGACCAGGAGAAAGGGTGGATAAATGGTATTAATAGACCAGGAGAAAGGGGTGGATAAGTGGAATTAATAGACCAGGAGAAAGGGGTGGATAAGTGGAATAAATAGACCAGGTGAAAGAAGTGGATAAGAGGAATTAAAAGACCAGGAGAAAGGGGTGGATAAATGAAATTACATTTTTTTTTACAATCCCTGGGACCCATTTCTCAATAGTTGGCTCACTTTTTCAAAACTCTTCACGCAGTTCTCCTAACCAACTTTCAGCTTGGCACAGCAGTTCATTTCATACCCAAAAGGCACTAAAAATACCAAAACACTTCATACATGTCTCAAATCAACACATTCTTCCATAACAGTAGCAAAGGTTGTCACCCACCAAGCACACTTTGTCACTCATAAAACAATGACCTAAAAAACACAGCATTACGCAATGTTTTCTTTTATAAAATGTCTTTACAAAACAAGAATGACTGTTTAGAATGCACTGTCGTATATGTTACAGGAATGAATCAGACATGATACAATATGCTTCAATATGTTTTTTTGGCACTGAGTGATTCCAAAATACAAGAATTTGTATATACATCATCTACCAATACAGATACAGTAGCAATGTTAGTCAACCCTGTCTTCTGCATTAGACGACATGTTCTCATCCACATCTAAAGTCATCTTGGGCAACACACCTAGGAAAGAATCTTTCTGCATGCTAGGTCCATTCCTGGCAATCTTCTGCAGATATGTCCAGAAACCCAGCATTCATTGCATCCAGGAGGGCCATTGGATCATGTGGATGGTGGTCATAAACCTTCCACCTCCATGAGGAAAAGTGACACCATCCTGAGGTGGACTGCATACCGCTCTGTGACTGCATGGGAGTGGTGAAATGCCACATTGTCCCATACAATTACAAACGTTGGCCGATTTTGCCTCATTGTAACCCTTTCCTCACCTGACACAACCCTTCCATAGAGGTCATCCAGGAATGTAATGAGACGCTCGGTGTCGTACGGCCCAACCCTTCCATAGAGGTCATCCAGGAATGAAATGAGACGCTCGGTGTTGTACGGCCCAATTAGCGGTTTGTGTAACAGCAATCCATCAGAGGATTTTGCTGCACACATTGTGATGTTGGCACCCCTCTGGCCCGGGACATCCACTGTGGCTCTTTTCCTAATCACATTCCTTCCAGCCTCATCCACAAAGATGAATCTCCATGACTCTCTAAAATAAATCCATAAGACGACATAAGAGTTAGGCTATTATGGTAGTTTACATTATACCTGAAAACATGCCATTGTGTGCCTCTACCCTGTTAGATTTTTTTCAAAACCAGTTCTGTATTTCATAGTCATTTTACCTGGACATATTGGTTCCTGAGTTGCTTGACTCGGTCAGAGTTCCTCTCAAAGGGGACAGTACAACTGCTGTCACGAATCCCGTTTCCTGAGTCTGTTTTTTGCCTGTGTTCTGTCCTGGAGTGTTTTTTCCGGCGTCCTGGAACGCACCCTGTCTGGTTGCCGGGCAATGTAGCCAGTTGGGAGTTCTGATTACCCGCACCTGTATCCCATCAGCTATCTGCACACCTGGTCCTGATCATCATCTCTTCATAAGCCCGATCTGACATCCATCCCTGCCGGATCGTTAGCTATGAACAGTATGTTGTGCCAGAGTATCAGCCTCAAGTTGGATAGAATTTGTTTTGTTGTTTGTTACGTATTGCTTGTCTTAAAAATACTCACCTTCTTCCTACTCTCCTTGTCCTGATCTTCTTTCTGGGTTCGATTTTTGAAAGAACGTGACAACTGCTTCATCCTGACTTGATGTTGTTTCAGTTGTTATGCTTACATTGTAAATATTTCCAAATGTAATATTGCCTGCCATCACTCTGTCCCGAATCTCTGTGAGTTTTATGCCATTGTTTCTGATGACCATATAACGATTGCAGCTTCCTGCACAGCAGTGAAATCCTACCTCTCCCGCCTGTGGAGGTAATCGTTGGGTCCTAAGCAGAAATACAAAAACAATTACACACAAGTTGGTTTGGAGACTTTGCTCAATTTACTTCTGTAATGTTCATTCTACAAGGGCATCTGACTGAACTGCACATCTTACCTGTTGTTTTGCTGGAAATTTCTCACAATAGATGCCACTGCTGAGTGTTGCAGATTTGGCTGCACCTCAGACCAGCTCTGCTCATGGGCTGACAGACCATGATTTATTTCATAATCAATTATAGTCGCCTAATATCATCTAAGACTACAGCTCTTGATCTTCCTCTCAGTCTTCTTCCAGCACGCATACATACTCATCTCCCAGCCCTCTTCTTCCTCTGTCAGCCATTTCTATCTCTGGCTGGGTCCATGTTTACATTAGAGTCCAGCATTATTCCTAAAATGTCCCTTTGTATAGATGGTAATGACATTGAAAGACTAACACCTGGGTAAGTGTTCAGCCAATGGGAATCATCTGTGGTTGGTCTAATTGTTTTGATAGTATTTAATGTTTTAGATTTGTAATATATTTCAATGCTGTATTACTGTAGAAATGTAGCAAATTTCTGTCTTATTCAATTTTGTGTTATGTTAGGTTTAAAAACTTAAGTTTAACAGTTTTGAAAATATTATGTAAACATGTAAATTGTCTGTAGGTACATAGAGTTTTGGTGGTGGTTGTGTCATAGCGAGAAAATAATTCATGAAATTTGAAAATGTAGTCATTGAATGCATTTTGTGCCAAAGCAATGAAAATTATCCACAGTTTAGCCCACATAGACCAGTTGTGCTAGACCAGGAGAAAGAGGGAGAAAGGGGTGGATATATGAAAATAATTGAGAGTAAATAAGTGGTCTATTTGAGAACATAGTACAATATCCTTCTATTGAGACTTAATGCCCAACACACCAAAGTTGAATGCCTTATCAACAACTATTATGATCCAAATTGGCTACCGTACCAATCCCCCATTCAGAGACGTAATGGCTGACCAGTGACATAACTTCTCCATGGATAGTTGTATAGAGGCCTTGCAGTCAGTGAACTCAGCCTTGATGCTGGGTCCCTGGACCTCTGTCACAACGTACTGCAGTCTCTGGCACTCCTTCAGCATCTGCATGTTGCTGCAGCCAAACTTCCCCAGCACCCTACTCCATGTGGCTGATGTTCTCTGCTGGGATACGCAGCGTCCTCCACAATTCTTGGAGAGGACAGGGGGAAGAGGGGTCAAAGGTTAGGAAGTGAGATCAGAGACTGGGATGTGTGTCTAGATTGAATGTGGGGATGGGTGTGTGTGTGTGTACCGTCAGACACAGGCAAGACACAGCCGTCAGACACAGCCTCACAGGCACCGTCAGTCACAGGCACGGTCAGACACAGGCACCGTCAGACACAGGCACCGTCAGACACAGCCTCACAGGCACCGTCAGACACAGGCACCGTCAGACACAGCCTCACAGGCAACGTCAGACACAGGCACTGTCAGACACAGGCACTGTCAGACACAGGCACCGTCAGACACAGGCACCGTCAGACACAGGCACCGTCAGACACAGCCTCACAGGCACCGTCAGACACAGCCTCACAGGCACCGTCAGACACAGGCAATGTCAGACACAGCCTCACAGGCACCGTCAGACACAGGCAACGTCAGACACAGCCAACGTCAGACACAGCCTCACAGGCACCGTCAGACACAGGCACCGTCAGACACAGCCTCACAGGCACCGTCAGACACAGGCACCGTCAGACACCGGCACCGTCAGACACAGCCTCACAGGCACCGTCAGACACAGCCTCACCGGCACCGTCAGACACAGCCTCACAGGCACCGTCAGACACAGCCTCACAGGCACCGTCAGACACGCATCAGACACAGGCAACACCCATCTCTGAGTGGGGGCTTGCACTTCTTGAACATGGTGGCGAGCTGGTAGGAAGCAATGGTGTGGAATTTCAGCACCAACACCTCGAGGAAGAAGATGTAGAGATCGAAGATTTAGTGAGGTCAATGTCTTGATAATCATGAAAGGAACAGATTCTCCTTACATGGGGAACCTAGAGGTAGTAGAGAGGCCAAGGGTTGATTTGTGATTGGGCACAACATTGCCCATTATGACGTCCCTTCCCATCTGTCATTACTTATTCACAGTCTCCTTATCAGTATGTCCCGTGCGTTGTCGTTCTCCTGTTCACTCTTGGAGCGGATGCAATCGACCAGGTTAAACAGCAGTTTTCAGGACATGGTCTGGATGCTACTGGGAAGAAACTCGTCCTCTATGTTCTTGGCAAACAGCCAGACACAGGTCTGTGAGGGGCAGGTTCTGACACACATCGTCTGCCAGCGTGCTGTAGGCCAGGGGTCACTAGCACCCATGTAGACCAGAGGTCTGGAGGGATGGGGGTTAAAGGGGAGAAGGAAAACGGTCATATCACTAGCACCCATGTAGACCAGAGGTCTGGAGGGATGGGGGATAAAGGGGAGAAGGAAAACGGTCATATCACTAGCACCCATGTAGACCAGAGGTCTCGAGGGATGGGGGATAAAGGGGAGAAGGAAAACGGTCATATCACTAGCACTCCATGTAGACCAGAGGTCTGGAGGGATGGGGGATAAAGGGGAGAAGGAAAACGGTCATATCAATAATTAGCACTCCATGTAGACCAGAGGTCTGGAGGGATGGGGGATAAAGGGGAGAAGGAAAACGGTCATATCTACTAGCACCCATGTAGACCAGAGGTCTGGAGGGAGGGGGGATAAAGGGAGAAGGAAAACGGTCTACATCACTAGCACTCCATGTAGACCAGAGGTCTGGAGGGATGGGGATAAAGAGGAGAAGGAAAACGGTCCTATCACTAGCACTCCATGTAGACCAGAGGTCTGGAGGATGGGGATAAAGGGGAGAAGGGAAAACAGTCATATCACTAGCACCCATGTAGACCAGAGGTCTGAGGGATGGGGGATAAAGGAGAAGGAAAAGGTCATATCACTAGCGATTCAGACCAGAGGTCTGGAGGGATGGGGATAAAGAGGAGAAGGAAAACGGTCATATCACTAGTACCCTGCAGACCAGAGATCTGGAAAGGGATGGGGGATAACGAGGAGAAGGAAAACGGTCATATCACTAGCACCTATGTAGACCCAGAGGTCTGGAGGGATGGGGATAAAGAGGAGGAAAAAACGGTCATATCACTAGTACCCATGTAGACCAGAGGTCTGGAGGGATGGGGGATAACGAGGAGAAGGAAAACGGTCATATCACTAGCACCCATGTAGACCAGAGGTCTGGAGGGATCGGGGATAACGAGGAGAAGGAAAACGGTCATATCACTAGTTAATTCATGTAGACCAGAGGTCTGGAGGGATGGGGGATAAAGGGGAGAAGGAAAACGGTCATATCACTAGCACCTATGTAGGCTCAGAGGTCTGGAGGGATGGGGGATAAAGGGGAGAAGGAAAACGGTCATATCACTAGTACCCATGTAGACCAGAGGTCTGAGGATGGGGATAAAGAGGAGAAGGAAAACGGTCATATCACTAGCACCCATGTAGACCAGAGGTCTGGAGGGATGGGGGATAAAGGGGAGAAGGAAAACGGTCATATCACTAGCACCCATGTAGACCAGAGGTCTGGAGGGATGGGGGATAAAGGGGAGAAGGAAAACGGTCATATCACTAGCACCCATGTAGACCAGAGGTCTGGAGGGATGGGGGATAAAGAGGAGAAGGAAAACGGTCATATCACTAGTACCCATGTAGACCAGAGGTCTGGAGGGATGGGGGATAACGAGGAGAAGGAAAACGGTCATATCACTAGCACCCATGTAGACCAGAGGTCTGGAGGGATGGGGGATAAAGAGGAGAAGGAAAACGGTCATATCACTAGTACCCATGTAGACCAGAGGTCTGGAGGGATGGGGGATAACGAGGAGAAGGAAAACGGTCATATCACTAGCACCCATGTAGACCAGAGGTCTGGAGGGATGGGGGATAACGAGGAGAAGGAAAACGGTCATATCACTAGCACCCATGTAGACCAGAGGTCTGGAGGGATGGGGGATAACGAGGAGAAGGAAAACGGTCATATCACTAGCACTCCATGTAGACCAGAGGTCTGGAGGATGGGGGATAAAGGGGAGAAGGAAAACGGTCATATCACTAGCACCCATGGGGCCAGAGGTCTGAGGATGGGGATAAAGAGGAGAAGGAAAACGGTCCATATCACAGGGGTACCCATGTAGACCAGAGGTCTGGAGGATGGGGGATAACGAGGAGAAGGAAAACGGTCATATCACTAGCACCCATGTAGACCAGAGGTCTGGAGGGATGGGGGATAAAGAGGAGAAGGAAAACGGTCATATCACTAGCACCTGCGTAGACCAGAGGTCTGGAGGATGGGGGAAGGGGAGAAGGAAAACGGTCATATCACTCATGTACTCAGAGGTCTGGAGGGATGGGGGATAAAGAGGAGAAGGAAAAACCATATCATATGTAGACCAGAGGTCTGGAGGGATGGGGATAACGAGGGAGAAGGAAAACGGTCATATCACTAGCACCCATGTAGACCAGAGGTCTGGAGGGATGGGGATAAAGGGGAGAAGGAAAACGGTCATATCACTAGCACCCATGTAGACCAGAGGTCTGGAGGGATGGGGGATAAAGGGGAGAAGGGAAAACGGTCATATCACTAGCACCCATGTAGACCAGAGGTCTGGAGGGATGGGGGATAAAGAGGAGAAGGAAAATGGTCATATCACTAGCACCTATGTAGACCAGAGGTCTGGAGGGATGGGGATAAAGGGGAGAAGGAAAACGGTCATATCACTAGCACTCCATGTAGACCAGAGGTCTGGAGGGGATGGGGGATAAAGGGGAGAAGGAAAACGGTCATATCAATTAGCACCCATGTAGACCAGAGGTCTGGAGGGATGGGGATAAAGAGGAGAAGGAAAAACGGTCATATCACTAGTTAATCTATGTAGACCAGAGGTCTGGAGGGATGGGGGATAAAGGGGGAGAAGGAAACCGTCATATCACTAGCACTCCATGTAGACCAGAGGTCTGGAGGGATGGGGGATAAAGAGGTGAAGGAAACCGGTCATATCACTAGCACTCCATGTAGACCAGAGGTCTGGAGGGATGGGGGATAAAGAGGAGAAGGCGACAGGTTAAAGGTTATAGGAGTTCACAACTATCAAATGAAACATCTTTTGCCTAACATCTCAGCCATTTAGCAGACACTCAAATGCTCTTATCAGGAGTGCCTTACAATCAGTGCATGAAGGTGCCTGAGCATTTAAGAGCCCTATTTCATTTATTATACTCCACCATCAGCCTAGAAACTGTGATTGAGTTGGTCTTTGAGATTCCAGTTGAGTGAATATAAGACACTTTTTACCAATAGGTAAGGTAGAGGCTTCAAAATGATTCTGAAAGCACCAGGGTTCTAAAAGGCTGTCTGCTTGTTCAACAACCAACTTGACAGAACTTAAAGAATTTTAAAAAAGAATGTGCTAATATTGTACAATCCAGGTGTGCAAAGCTCTTAGAGACTTACCCAGAAAGACTCTACAGCTGTGATCACTGCCAAAGGTGACTCTAACATGTACTGACTCAGGGGTGTGAATACTTATGTAAATGAGATATTTATGTATTTAATTTTCAATACATTTGCAAAAAACATGTTTTCACGTTGTCATTATGGGTAGTGTGTAGATGGGTTATAAAAATAATTATGTAATCCATTCTGTATTCAGGCTGTAACACAACAACATGTGGAATAAGTCAAGGGGTATGAATACTTTCTGAAGGCACTGTACATGTTCGTAAGAGTATGACCTTCCATAGAGGGGTCATAATAGTTTCCAGGTTTGCATTTTTCCCAGTTTGTTCAGGCGCCGCACACACAGACAGGGGCATTCAGGTCTGGCCCTTTAGAAAGTTGCTGCAAATACAAATCAGTGACACATTCCATTGTCTTATAATAAACTTGGGAAAATAATACATTTTCAATACATTTAGTTTATTCCTAGCTAGGGTCAATACATTTTTATATTGTGGATTCTGTTTTAATTACTGGATTTAATCAAATCAAAGTTTATTGGTCTCTTACACAGTTTGGCAGATGTTATAGCATGTTACTAGCTCTTAACAATGCTCATGTTAATTGCTCTTAACAATGCTCATGTTAATTGCTCTAAACAATGCTCATGTTACTAGCTCTTATAGCCTTTATAGTTCTTATAACCTTTAGCCGTACCCGTATCCTACTCCTCCTCTGTTCCTCTGGTGATGTAGAAGTTAATCCAGGCCCTGCAGTGCCTAGCTCCACTCCTATTCCCCAGGTGCTCTCATTTGTTGACTTCTGTAACCGTAAAAGCCTTGGTTTCAT
Source organism: Oncorhynchus nerka (assembly GCF_034236695.1). Lineage (NCBI taxonomy): Eukaryota > Metazoa > Chordata > Actinopteri > Salmoniformes > Salmonidae > Oncorhynchus > Oncorhynchus nerka. The sequence continues at coordinate 14,802 of NW_027037409.1, forward strand.
GCATGTTAACATTAGAAGCCTCCTCCCTAAGTTTGTTTTATTCGGCTGCTTTAGCACACTCTGCCAACCCGGATGTCCTAGCCGTGTCTGAATCCTGGCTTTGGAAGACCACCAAAACCCTGAAATTCCATCCCTAACTATAACATTTTCCGACAAGATAGAACTGCCAAAATGGGCGGAGTTGCAATCTACTGCAGAGATAGACTGCAGAGTTCTTCTGTCCTACTATCCAGGTCTATCCAGGTCTTTAAAAATCCACCTTCCTTGGGGTGGCAGCGAGCCTAGTGGTTAGAGCGTTGACTAGTAAACCGAAGGTTGTGAGTTCAAACCCCTGAGCTGACAAGGTACAAATCTGTCGTTCTGCCCCTGAACAGGCAGTTAACCCACTGTTCCCAGGCCGTCATTGAAAATAAGAATGTGTTAAATAAAGGTAAAAAAAATAAAATGTAATATTTAAAAAACACAAGTCTCTCACCGTTGCCGCTTGCTATATTCCACCTCTGTGCCCTGGACACCATATGAATTGATTGCCCCCATCTATCTTCAGAGCTTGTCGCTGCTAGGACATGTTTAACACCCTGGCCATCTTGCAATCCAAGCTTGATGCCCTCAATCTCACACAAATTATCAATGAACCTTCCAGGTACAACCCCAAATCCAGTAAACACGGGCACCCTCATAGATATCATCCCAACCAACCTGCCCTCCAAATACACTACTGCTGTCTTCAACCAAGATCTCAGCGATCACTGCCTCATTGCCTGCATCCGTAATGGGTCTGCGGTCAAACGACCACCCCTCTTCACTGTCAAACTCTCCCTAAAACACTTCAGCGAGCAGGCCTTTCTAATTGCCTGGCCCGGGTATCCTGGAAGGATATTGACCTCATCCCGTCAGTAGAGGGTACCTGGTTATTCTTTAAATTTCCTTGCTCACCATCTTAAAAAGCATGTTCCATTCAAAAAATGTACAACCAGGAACAGATATAACCCTTGCTTCACTCCAGACCTGACTGCCATTGACCAGCACAAAAACATCCTGTGGGGTACTGAATTAGCATCGAATAGCGCCGTAATATGCAACTTTTCAGGGACGTTAGGAACCAATATACACAGTCAATTAGGAAAGCTAAGGCCAGCTTTTTCAAACAGAAATGTGCATCCTGTAGCACAAACTCCAAAAAGTTCTGGGACACTGTAAAGTCCATGGAGAATAAGAGCACCTCCTCCCAGCTGCCCACTGCTCTGAGGCTAGGAAACAATGTCACCACCGATAAATCCACTATAATTGAGAATTTCAATAAGCATTTTTCTATGGCTGGCCATGCTTTCCACCTGGCTACCCCTACCCCGGTCAACAGCCCTGCACCCCCCACAGCAACTCACCCAAGCCTCCCCATTTCTCCTTCACCCAAATCCAGATAGCTGATGTTCTGAAAGAGCTGCAAAATCGGGACCACTACAAATCATCCGGGCTAGACAATCTGGACCCTCTCTTTCCAAAATGATCTGCCGAAATTGTTGCAACCCCTATTACTATCCTGTTCAACCTCTCTTTTGTATCGTCTGAGATTCCCAAAGATTGGAAAGCTGCCGCGGTCATCCCCCTCTTCAAAGGGGGAGACACTCTTGACCCAAACTGCTACAGACCTATTTCATCCTACCCTACCTTTCTAAAGTCTTTGAAAGCCAAGTTAACAAACAGATTACCAACCATTTCCACCATACCTTCTCCGCTATGCAATCTGGTTTCAGAGCTGGTCATGGGTGCATCTCAGCCACGCTCAAGGTCCTAAACGATATTATGACTGCCATCGATAAGAGACAATACTGTTCAGCCATGTTCATCGATCTGGGCAAGTTACTAGCTCTTAACAATGCTTATGTTACTAGCTCTTAACATTGACTTCAATAAATTTTCAATCTCTACATTTTCTTCCTCTAGGTGTTGGTGCTACCAGCTCGCCACCATCTTCAAGAAGTGTAAGAGAAACAGACCTCAACTGGCAGCTTCATTAAATAGTACCCACAAAACACCAATCTCAACGTCAACAGTGAAGAGGCGACTCCGGGATGCTACCATGGATACCATGGACATATAACCACGTTGGATTTATGAATAGCAAAGTGAGTTGGACATCGACTTTATTCAGTCAGTTTGACAGCTTTTATAAACTAGTCAACACTTGCTGTTCAGTTGTCAATCAAAGCACAGTAAACACTTAATACCCTACCTGCACCACGACTGCGTGGCTGGCTATGTAAAACACACGTAAAGAAATTTGACTGCAACCAACCACAGGGCACACAAATTGTACCTGGAGGTGGGACAAACAGAGAAAACGAGAGAGTGCAAGGGAGAGAGAGCAAGGGAGAGAACACATGGGAGAGAGCACATGAATGCTAAAACCTGTTGTGACTAGGGGGCAGTATTTTCATTTTTGGAAAGAAAACGTTCCCGTAGTAAACAGGATATTTTGTCAGGACAAGATGCTAGAATATGCATATAATTGACAGATTAGGATAGAAAACACTAACGTTTCCAAAACTGTAAAAATATTGTCTGTGAGTATAACAGAACTGATGTTGCAGGCGAAAGCCTGAGAAAAATCCAATCCGGAAGTGCCCCATGTTTTGAAAGCGCTGCGTTCCAATGAGTCCATATTGAGCAGTGAATGGGCAATCAACCAGATTACTCTTTCTCCGTATCCCCCAAGGTGTCTATAGCATTGTGACGTATTTTTATGCATTTATGTTGAAGAATACCCGTAAGCGGCTACATTGCGCAAGTGGTCACCTGATGCTGCCAGAGAGATTCTCACGTAAAATACAGAGGTAGCTATTACTCCAATCGGTCCTACTGAAAAACGATGGATATATTATCGAATAGATATTTGAAAAACACCTTGAGGATTGATTATAAACAACGTTTTCCATGTTTCTGTCGATATTATGTAGCTAATTTGGAATAGTTTTCGTGATTGCAATTTCCGGGCGATTTCTCAGCCAAACGTGAAGAACAAACAGAGCTATTTCGCCTACAAAAATAATATCTTTGGAAAAAAGGAACATTTGCTATCTAACTGGGAGTCTCGTGAGTGAAAACATCCGAAGCTCATCAAAGGTAAACGATTTAATTTGATTGCTTTTCTGATTTCCGTGACCAAGTCACCTGCGTGCTAGCTGGACAAAATGTTATGGCTAGGCTATCGATAAATTTACACAAATGCTTGTCTAGCTTTGGCTGTAAAGCATATTTTGAAAATCTGAGAGTGACAGGGTGATTAACAAAAGGCTAAGCTGTGTCTCAATATATTTCATTTGTGATTTTCATGAATAGGAACATTTTCTAGGGATATTTATGTCCGTTATGCTATGCTAATTAGTGTCAGGCGATGATTACGCTCCCGCATGCGGGATGGGGAGTCACTAGAGGTTTTAATGCACCTGAAAGACACTCAATATGGCTGCCACCAATAGAGATGCCAAGTCTGATAGCTGTGGCTTGTTTCACAAGGAGACTAATGAAGATGAAGGCGTTTTGATGAGATGGGCAGGTCGGCAGCATGGGGAGGAGGAGGAGGAGGAGAGGAGGGGCAGGTCGGCAGCACAGGGAGGAGGATGGGGAGAGAAGGGGCAGGTCGGCAGCATGGGGAGGAGGAGGGAGGAGAAGAGGGGCAGGTCGGGCAGCACAGGGAGGAGGATGGGGAGAGAAGGGGCTGGTCGGCAGCATGGGGAGGAGGAGGAGGAGAGGAGGGGCAGGGTCGGCAGCACAGGGAGGAGGAGGAGGAGAGGAGGGGCAGGTCGGCAGCACAGGGAGGAGGAGGAGGAGAGGGAGGGGCAGGTCGGCAGCACAGGGAGGGAGGAGGAGGAGAGGAGGGGCAGGTCGGCAGCACAGGGAGGAGGAGGAGGAGAGGAGGGGCAGGTCGGCAGCATGGGGAGGAGGGAGGAGGAGAGGAGGGGCAGGTCGGCAGCACAGGGAGGAGGAGGAGGAGGAGGAGGAGGAGGAGGGGCAGGTCGGCAGCATGGGGAGGAGGAGGAGGAGAGGAGGGGAAGGTCGGCAGCACAGGGAGGAGGATGGGGAGAGAAGGGGCAGGTCGGCAGCACAGGGAGGAGGAGGAGGAGGAGAGGAGGGGCAGGTCGGCAGCACAGGGAGGAGGAGGAGGAGAGGGAGGGGCAGGTCGGCAGCATGGGGAGGAGGAGGAGGAGGAGGGAGGGGCAGGTCGGCAGCACAGGGAGGAGGAGGAGGGAGGAGGGGCAGGTCGGCAGCATGGGGAGGAGGAGGAGGAGAGGAGGGGCAGGTCGGCAGCACAGGGAGGAGGAGGAGGAGAGGACGGGCAGGTCGGCAGCATGGGGAGGAGGAGGAGGAGAGGAGGGGCAGGTCGGGCACAGGGAGGGAGGAGGAGGAGAGGAGGGCAGGTCGGGCAGCATGGGGAGGGAGGAGGAGGAGAGGAGGGGGCAGGTCGGCAGCACGGGGAGGAGGAGGAGGAGAGGAGGGGCAGGTCGGCAGCATGGGGAGGAGGAGGGAGGAGAGG
>NW_027037410.1:0-19336 GCF_034236695.1 Oncorhynchus nerka
CTAGATTACCAGTTCAGACAGTTGGTTTGTGTATCGAACTGAGATTGCCAGTTCAGGCAGTTGGTTGTGTAGACTAGATTACCAGTTCAGACAGTTGTTTGTGTAGACTAGATTACCAGTTCAGACAGCTTGGTTGTGTAGACTAGATTACCAGTTCAGACAGTTGGTTGTAGACTAGATTACCAGTTCAGACAGTTGGCTGTGCAGACTAGATTACCAGTTCAGACAGCTGGCTGTGTAGACTAGATTACAGTCTGTGACAGTTGGTTGTGCAGACTAGATTACCAGTTGTGACAGTTGTTTGTGTAGACTAGATTACCAGTCAGACAGTTGTTTGTGCAGACCAGATTACCAGTTCAGACAGTTGCTTCAGACTAGATTACCAGTTCAGACATTACCAGTTCAGACAGCTGGCTGTGCAGTTTGTGTCCGCAGACTAGGATTACCAGATTACCAGACAGCTGTTTGTGCAGACCAGATTACCAGTCCAGACAGCTGGTTGTGTAGACTAGATTACCAGTTCAGACAGTTGGTTGTGTAGACTAGATTACCAGTTCAGACAGTTGGCTGTGTAGACTAGATTACCAGTTCAGACAGTTGGTTGTGTAGACTAGATTACCAGTTCAGACAGTTGGTTTCAGTAGACTAGATTACCAGTTCAACAGACAGTTGTGATTACCAGTCCAGACAGCTGGCTGTGCAGACGCAGATTACCAGTTCAGACAGTGGCTGTGTAGACTAGATTACCAGTTCAGACACTGTGCAGACTAGATTACCAGTTCAGACAGTTGTTTGTGTAGACTAGATTACCAGTTCAGACAGCTGGCTGTGTAGACTAGATTACCAGTTCAGACAGTTGGCTGTGTAGACTAGATTAACAGTTCAGACAGCTAATGTCAGACAGTTCAGACAGTTTGTGACTAGATTACCAGTTCAGACAGTTGGTCATAGACTAGATTAACAGTTCAGACAAAGGTTGTGTAGACCAGTTCAGGCAGTTGGTTGTGTAGACTAGATTCAGACAGCTGGCTGTGCAGACCAGTTCAGAGTCCAGACAGTTGCAGACTAGATTACCAGTCCAGACAGTTGGTGTAGACTAGATTACCAGTTCAGACAGTTGGTTGTGTAGACTAGATTACCAGTTCAGACAGTTGGTTGTGTAGACTAGATTACCAGTTCAGACAGTTGGTTGTGTAGACTAGATTACCAGTTCAGACATTACCAGTTCAGACAGTTGGTTGTGTAGACTAGATTACCAGTTCAGACAGTTGGTTGTGTAGACTAGATTACCAGTTCAGACAGTTGGTTGTGTAGACTAGATTACCAGTTGACAGTTGGTTGTCAGACCAGACAGTTCAGACAGTTGGTTGTGCAGACTAGGTGCAGTTCAGACAGTTGGTTGTGCAGAGAGTTCAGGTTGGTTGTGTAGACTAGATTACCAGTTCAGACAGTTGGTTGTGTGCAGACTAGATTACCAGTTCAGACAGTTGGTTGTGTAGACTAGATTACCAGTTCAGACAGTTGGTTGTGTAGACTAGATTACCAGTTCAGACAGTTGGTTGTGTAGACTAGATTACCAGTTCAGACAGTTGGTTGTAGACTAGATTACCAGTTCAGACAGTTGGTTGTGTAGACGAGATTACCAGTTCAGACGGTTGGTTGTTAGACTAGATTACCAGTTCAGACAGTTGGTTGTTAGACTAGATTACCAGTTCAGACAGTTGGTTGTGTAGACTAGATTACCAGTTCAGACAGTTGGTTGTGTAGACTAGATTACCAGCAGTTGGTTGTGTAGACTAGATTACCAGTTCAGACAGCTGGTTGTGTAGACTAGATTACCAGTTCAGACAGTTGGTTGTGTAGACTAGATTACCAGTTCAGACAGTTGGTTGTGTAGACTAGATTACCAGTTCAGACAGTTGGTTGTGTAGACTAGATTACCAGTTCAGACAGTTGGTTGTGTAGACTAGATTACCAGTTCAGACAGTTGTTTGTGTAGACTAGATTACCAGTTCAGACAGTTGTTTGTGTAGACTAGATTACCAGTTCAGACAGTTGTTTGTGTAGACTAGATTACCAGTTCAGACAGTTGTTTGTGTAGACTAGATTACCAGTTCAGACAGTTGGTTGTGTAGACTAGATTACCAGTTCAGACAGTTGGTTGTGTAGACTAGATTACCAGTTCAGACAGTTGGTTGTGTAGACTAGATTACCAGTTCAGACAGTTGGTGTGTGTAGATTACCTCAGACAGTTGGTTGTGTAGACTAGATTACCAGTTCAGACAGTTGGTTGTGTAGACTAGATTACCAGTTCAGACAGTTGGTTGTGTAGACTAGATTACCAGTTCAGACAGTTGGTTGTGTAGACTAGATTACCAGTTCAGACAGTTGGTTGTGTAGACTAGATTACCAGTTCAGACAGTTGGTTGTGTAGACTAGATTACCAGTTCAGACAGTTGGTTGTGTAGACTAGATTACCAGTTCAGACAGTTGGTTGTGTAGACTAGATTACCAGTTCAGACAGTTGGTTGTGTAGACTAGATTACCAGTTCAGACAGTTGGTTGTGTAGACTAGATTACCAGTTCAGACAGTTGGTTGTGTAGACTAGATTACCAGTTCAGACAGTTCAGACAGTTGGTTGGTTGTGTAGACTAGATTACCAGTTCAGACAGTTGGTTGTGCAGACTAGATTACCAGTTCAGACAGTTGGTTGTGTAGACTAGATTACCAGTTCAGACAGTTGGTTGTGCAGACTAGATTACCAGTTCAGACAGTTGGTTGTGTAGACTAGATTACCAGTTCAGACAGTTCAGGTTGTTGTAGACTAGATTACCAGTTCAGACAGTTGGTTGTGTAGACTAGATTACCAGTTCAGACAGTTGGTTGTGTAGACTAGATTACCAGTTCAGACAGTTGGTTGTGTAGACTAGATTACCAGTTCAGACAGTTGGTTGTGTAGACTAGATTACCAGTTCAGACAGTTGGTTGTGTAGACTAGATTACCAGTTCAGACAGTTGGTTGTGTAGACTAGATTACCAGTTCAGACAGTTGGTTGTGTAGACTAGATTACCAGTTCAGACAGTTGGTTGTGTAGACTAGATTACCAGTTCAGACAGTTGGTTGTGTAGACTAGATTACCACAGACAGTTCAGACAGTCAGACAGTTGGTTGTGTAGACTAGATTACCAGTTCAGACAGTTGGTTGTGTAGACTAGATTACCAGTTCAGACAGTTGGTTGTGTAGACTAGATTACCAGTTCAGACAGTTGGTTGTGTAGACTAGATTACCAGTTCAGACAGTTGGTTGTGTAGACTAGATTACCAGTTCAGACAGTTGGTTGTGTAGACTAGATTACCAGTTCAGACAGTTGGTTGTGTAGACTAGATTACCAGTTCAGACAGTTGGTTGTGTAGACTAGATTACCAGTTCAGACAGTTGGTTGTGTAGACTAGATTACCAGTTCAGACAGTTGGTTGTGTAGACTAGATTACCAGTTCAGACAGTTGGTTGTGTAGACTAGATTACCAGTTCAGACAGTTGGTTGTGTAGACTAGATTACCAGTTCAGACAGTTGGTTGTGTAGACTAGATTACCAGTTCAGACAGTTGGTTGTGTAGACTAGATTACCAGTTCAGACAGTTGGTTGTGTAGACTAGATTACCAGTTCAGACAGTTGGTTGTGTAGACTAGATTACCAGTTCAGACAGTTGGTTGTGTAGACTAGATTACCAGTTCAGACAGTTCAGACAGTTGGTTGTGTAGACTAGATTACCAGTTCAGACAGTTGGTTGTGTAGACTAGATTACCAGTTCAGACAGTTGGTTGTGTAGACTAGATTACCAGTTCAGACAGTTGGTTGTGTAGACTAGATTACCAGTTCAGACAGTTGGTTGTGTAGACTAGATTACCAGTTCAGACAGTTGGTTGTGTAGACTAGATTACCAGTTCAGACAGTTGGTTGTGTAGACTAGATTACCAGTTCAGACAGTTGGTTGTGTAGACTAGATTACCAGTTCAGACAGTTGGTTGTGTAGACTAGATTACCAGTTCAGACAGTTGGTTGTGTAGACTAGATTACCAGTTCAGACAGTTGGTTGTGTAGACTAGATTACCAGTTCAGACAGTTGGTTGTGTAGACCAGATTACCAGTTCAGACAGTTGGTTGTGTAGACTAGATTACCAGTTCAGACAGTTGGTTGTGTAGACTAGATTACCAGTTCAGACAGTTGGTTGTGTAGACTAGATTACCAGTTCAGACAGTTGGTTGTGTAGACTAGATTACCAGTTCAGACAGTTGGTTGTGTAGACTAGATTACCAGTTCAGACAGTTGGTTGTGTAGACTAGATTACCAGTTCAGACAGTTGGTTGTGTAGACTAGATTACCAGTTCAGACAGTTGGTTGTGTAGACTAGATTACCAGTTCAGACAGTTGGTTGTGTAGACTAGATTACCAGTTCAGACAGTTGGTTGTGTAGACTAGATTACCAGTTCAGACAGTTGGTTGTGTAGACTAGATTACCAGTTCAGACAGTTGGTTGTGTAGACTAGATTACCAGTTCAGACAGTTGGTTGTGTAGACTAGATTACCAGTTCAGACAGTTGGTTGTGTAGACTAGATTACCAGTTCAGACAGTTGGTTGTGTAGACTAGATTACCAGTTCAGACAGTTGGTTGTGTAGACTAGACAGTTGGTTACCAGTTCAGACAGTTGGTTGTGTAGACTAGATTACCAGTTCAGACAGTTGGTTGTGTGACTGATTACCAATTCAGACAGTTGGTTGTGTAGACTAGATTACCAGTTCAGACAGTTGGTTGTGTAGACTAGATTACCAGTTCAGACAGTTGGTTGTGTAGACTAGATTACCAGTTCAGACAGTTGGTTGTGTAGACTAGATTACCAGTTCAGACAGTTACCAGTTCAGACAGTTGGTTGTGTAGACTAGATTACCAGTTCAGACAGTTGGTTGTGTAGACTAGATTACCAGTTCAGACAGTTGGTTGTGTAGACTAGATTACCAGTTCAGACAGTTGGTTGTGTAGACTAGATTACCAGTTCAGACAGTTGGTTGTGTAGACTAGATTACCTAGATTACCAGTTCAGACAGTTGGTTGTGTAGACTAGATTACCAGTTGGTTGTGTCAGAGTTCAGAGTTGGTTGTGTAGACTAGATTACCAGTTCAGACAGTTGGTTGTGTAGACTAGATTACAGACAGTTCTAGATTACCAGTTCAGACAGTTGTTGTAGACTAGATTACCAGTTCAGACAGTTGTTTGTGTAGACTAGATTACCAGTTCAGACAGTTGGTTGTGTAGACTAGATTACCAGTTCAGACAGTTGGTTGTGTAGACTAGATTACCAGTTCAGACAGTTGGTTGTGTAGACTAGATTACCAGTTCAGACAGTTGGTTGTGTAGACTAGATTACCAGTTCAGACAGTTGGTTGTGTAGACTAGATTACCAGTTCAGACAGTTGGTTGTGTAGACTAGATTACCAGTTCAGACAGTTGGTTGTGTAGACTAGATTACCAGTTCAGACAGTTGGTTGTGTAGACTAGATTACCAGTTCAGACAGTTGGTTTGTGTAGACTAGATTACCAGTTCAGACAGTTGGTTGTGTAGACTAGATTACCAGTTCAGACAGTTGGTTGTGTAGACTAGATTACCAGTTCAGACAGTTGGTTGTGTAGACTAGATTACCAGTTCAGACAGTTGGTTGTGTAGACTAGATTACCAGTTCAGACAGTTGGTTGTGTAGACTAGATTACCAGTTCAGACAGTTGGTTGTGTAGACTAGATTACCAGTTCAGACAGTTGGTTGTGTAGACTAGATTACCAGTTCAGACAGTTGGTTGTGTAGACTAGATTACCAGTTCAGACAGTTGGTTGTGTAGAGACAGTTCAGACAGTTGGTTGTGTAGACTAGATTACCAGTTCAGACAGTTGGTTGTGTAGACTAGATTACCAGTTCAGACAGTTGGTTGTGTAGACTAGATTACCAGTTCAGACAGTTGGTTGTGTAGACTAGATTACCAGTTCAGACAGTTGGTTGTGTAGACTAGATTACCAGTTCAGACAGTTGGTTGTGTAGACTAGATTACCAGTTCAGACAGTTGGTTGTGTAGACTACCAGTTCAGACCAGTTACCAGTCTGTTCAGACAGTTGGTTGTGTAGACTAGATTACCAGTTCAGACAGTTGGTTGTGTAGACCAGACTAGATTACCAGTTCAGACAGTTGGTTGTGTAGACTAGATTACCAGTTCAGACAGTTCAGGTTGTGTAGACTAGATTACCAGTTCTAGATTACAGTTGGTTGTGTAGACTAGATTACCAGTTCAGACAGTTGGTTGTGTAGACTAGATTACCAGTTCAGACAGTTGGTTGTGTAGACTAGATTACCAGTTCAGACAGTTGGTTGTGTAGACTAGATTACCAGTTCAGACAGTTGGTTGTGTAGACTAGATTACCAGTTCAGACAGTTGGTTAGACTAGATTACCAGTTCAGACAGTTGGTTGTGTAGACTAGATTACCAGTTCAGACAGTTGGTTGTGTAGACTAGATTACCAGTTCAGACAGTTGGTTGTGTAGACTAGATTACCAGTTCAGACAGTTGGTTGTGTAGACTAGATTACCAGTTCAGACAGTTGGTTGTGTAGACTAGATTACCAGTTCAGACAGTTGGTTGTCTAGATTACCAGTTCAGACAGTTGGTTGTGTAGACTAGATTACCAGTTCAGACAGTTGGTTGTGTAGACTAGATTACCAGTTCAGACAGTTGGTTGTGTAGACTAGATTACCAGTTCAGACAGTTGGTTGTGTAGACTAGATTACCAGTTCAGACAGTTGGTTGTGTAGACTAGATTACCGGTTCAGACAGTTGGTTGTGTAGACTAGATTACCAGTTCAGACAGTTGGTTGTGTAGACTAGATTACCAGTTCAGACAGTTGGTTGTGTAGACTAGATTACCAGTTCAGACAGTTGGTTGTGTAGACTAGATTACCAGTTCAGACAGTTGGTTGTGTAGACTAGATTACCAGTTCAGACAGTTGGTTGTGTAGACTAGATTACCAGTTCAGACAGTTGGTTGTGTAGACTAGATTACCAGTTCAGACAGTTGGTTGTGTAGACTAGATTACCAGTTCAGACAGTTGGTTGTGTAGACTAGATTACCAGTTCAGACAGTTGGTTGTGTAGACTAGATTACCAGTTCAGACAGTTGGTTGTGTAGACTAGATTACCAGTTGTATTCAGAGTTGGTTGTGTAGACTAGATTACCAGTTCAGACAGTTGGTTGTGTAGACGAGATTACCAGTTCAGACAGTTGGTTGTGTAGACTAGATTACCAGTTCAGACAGTTGGTTGTGTAGACTAGATTACCAGTTCAGACAGTTGGTTGTGTAGACTAGATTACCAGTTCAGACAGTTGGTTGTGTAGACTAGATTACCAGTTCAGACAGTTGGTTGTGTAGACTAGATTACCAGTTCAGACAGTTGGTTGTGTAGACTAGATTACCAGTTCAGACAGTTGGTTGTGTAGACTAGATTACCAGTTCAGACAGTTGGTTGTGTAGACTAGATTACCAGTTCAGACAGTTGGTTGTGTAGACTAGATTACCAGTTCAGACAGTTGGTTGTGTAGACTAGATTACCAGTTCAGACAGTTGGTTGTGTAGACTAGATTACCAGTTCAGACAGTTGGTTGTGTAGACTAGATTACCAGTTCAGACAGTTGGTTGTGTAGACTAGATTACCAGTTCAGACAGTTGGTTGTGTAGACTAGATTACCAGTTCAGACAGTTGGTTGTGTAGACTAGATTACCAGTTCAGACAGTTGGTTGTGTAGACTAGATTACCAGTTCCAGTTAGACTAGATTACCAGTTGTAGACTAGTTGTGTTGGTTGTGTAGACTAGATTACCAGTTCAGACAGTTGGTTGTGTAGACTAGATTACCAGACAGTTGGTTGTGTAGACTAGATTACCAGTTCAGACGGTTGGTTGTGTAGACCAGTTCAGACTAGATTACCAGTTCAGGTTGAACCGGTTTTGTGTAGACTAGATTACCAGTTCAGAGTTGGTTGTTACTGGTGCCAGTTCAGACAGTTGGTTGTGTAGACTAGATTGCCAGTTCCAGATTTGTGGACTAGATTACCAGTTCAGACAGTTGGTTGTGTAGACTAGATTACCAGTTCAGACAGTTGGTTGTGTAGACTAGATTACCAGTTCAGACAGTTGGTTGTGTAGACTAGATTACCAGTTCAGACAGTTGGTTGTGTAGACTAGATTACCAGTTCAGACAGTTGGTTGTGTAGACTAGATTACCAGTTCAGACAGTTGGTTGTGTAGACTAGATTACCAGTTCAGACAGTTGGTTGTGTAGACTAGATTACCAGTTCAGACAGTTGGTTGTGTAGACTAGATTACCAGTTCAGACAGTTGGTTGTGTAGACTAGATTGCCAGTTCAGACAGTTGGTTGTGTAGACTAGATTACCAGTTCAGACAGTTGGTTGTGTAGACTAGATTACCAGTTCAGACAGTTGGTTGTGTAGACTGAGATTACCAGTTCAGACAGTTGGTTGTGTAGACTAGATTACCAGTTCAGACAGTTGGTTGTGTAGACTAGATTACCAGTTCAGACAGTTGGTTGTGTAGACTAGATTACCAGTTCAGACAGTTGGTTGTGTAGACTAGATTACCAGTTCAGACAGTTGGTTGTGTAGACTAGATTACAGTTCAGACAGTTCTAGATTGTTCAGACAGTTGGTTGTGTAGACTAGATTACCAGTTCAGACAGTTGGTTGTGTAGACTAGATTACCAGTTCAGACAGTTGGTTGTGTAGACTAGTTACCAGTTCAGACAGTTGGTTGTGTAGACTAGATTACCAGTTCAGACAGTTGGTTGTGTAGACTAGATTACCAGTTCAGACAGTTGGTTGTGTAGACTAGATTACCAGTTCAGACAGTTGGTTGTGTAGACTAGATTACCAGTTCAGACAGTTGGTTGTGTAGACTAGATTACCAGTTCAGACAGTTGGTTGTGTAGACTGAATTACCGGATTTTGAGTTCAGACAGTTGGTTGTGTAGACTAGATTACCAGTTCAGACAGTTGGTTGTGTAGACTAGATTACCAGTTCAGACAGTTGGTTTGTAGACTGAATTACCAGTTCAGGCATTGGTTGTGTGAAGCTGAATTACAGTTGGTGTGAGACAGTTCAGACGATTGGTTGTGTAGACTAGATTACCAGTTCAGACAGTGGTAGTTTATGTTCTTAGCCCAGACTAGATTACCAGTTCAGACAGTTGGTTGTGTAGACTAGATTACCAGTTCAGACAGTTGGTTGTGTAGACTAGATTACCAGTTCAGACAGTTGGTTGTTGATTGTAGACTAGATTACCAGTTCAGACAGTTGGTTGTGTAGACTAGATTACCAGTTCAGAACCAGTTGGTTGTGTAGACTAGATTACCAGTTCAGACAGTTGGTTGTGTAGACTAGATTACCAGTTCAGACAGTTGGTTGTGTAGACTAGATTACCAGTTCAGACAGTTAGTTGTGTAGACTAGATTACCAGTTCAGACAGTTGGTTGTGTAGACTAGATTACCAGTTCAGACAGTTGGTTGTGTAGACTAGATTACCAGTTCAGACAGTTGGTTGTGTAGACTAGATTACCAGTTCAGACAGTTGTTTGTGTAGACTAGATTACCAGTTCAGACAGTTGGTTGTGTAGACTAGATTACCAGTTCAGACAGTTGGTTGTGTAGACTAGATTACCAGTTCAGACAGTTGGTTGTGTAGACTAGATTACCAGTTCAGACAGTTGTTTGTGTAGACTAGATTACCAGTTCAGGCAGTTGGTTGTAGACTAGATTACCAGTTCAGACAGTTGGTTGTGTAGACTAGATTGCCAGTTCAGACAGTTGGTTGTGTAGACTAGATTACCAGTTCAGACAGTTGGTTGTGTGAGACTAGATTACCAGTTCAGACAGTTGGTTGTGTAGACTAGATTACCAGTTCAGACAGTTGGTTGTGTAGACTAGATTACCCAGTTCAGACAGTTGGTTGTGTAGACTAGATTACCAGTTCAGACAGTTGGTTGTGTAGACTGGGTACCACCAGTTGAACCAGTTGGTTGTGTAGACTAGATTACAGTTCAGACAGTTGGTTGTGTAGACTAGATTACCAGTTCAGACAGTTGGTTGTGTAGACTAGATTACCAGTTCAGACAGTTGGTTGTAGATTACCAGTTCAGACAGTTGGTTGTGTAGACTAGATTACCAGTTCAGACAGTTGGTTGTGTAGACTAGATTACCAGTTCAGACAGTTGGTTGTGTGGAGACTAATTACCAGTTCAGACAGTTGTTTGTGTAGACTAGATTACCAGTTGAACAGTTGGTTGTAGACTAGGTACCAGTTCAGACAGTTGGTTGTGTAGACTAGATTACCAGTTCAGACAGTTGGTTGTGGCATAGACTAGATTACCAGTTCAGACAGTTGGTTGTGTAGACTAGATTACCAGTTCAGACAGTTGTTTGTGTAGACTAGATTACCAGTTCAGACAGTTGGTTGTGTAGACTAGATTACCAGTTCAGACAGTTGGTTGTGTAGACTAGATTACCAGTACAGACAGTTGGTTGTGTAGACTAGATTACCAGTTCAGACAGTTGGTTGTGTAGACTAGATTACCAGTTCAGACAGTTGGTTGTGTAGACTAGATTACCAGTTCAGACAGTTGGTTGTGTAGACTAGATTACCAGTTCAGACAGTTGGTTGTGTAGACTAGATTACCAGTTCAGACAGTTGGTTGTGTAGACTAGATTACCAGTTCAGACAGTTGGTTGTGTAGACGAGATTACCAGTTCAGACAGTTGGTTGTGTAGACTAGATTACCAGTTCAGACAGTTGGTTGTGTAGACTAGATTACCAGTTCAGACAGTTGGTTGTGTAGACTAGATTACCAGTTCAGACAGTTGGTTGTGTGGGTGATTTCAGTTCAGACAGTTGGTTGTGTGAAACTAGATTACCAGTTCAGACAGTTGGTTGTGTGAGGCTGAGATTACCAGTTCAGACAGTTGGTTGTGTAGACTAGATTACCAGTTCAGACAGTTGGTTGTGTAGACTAGATTACCAGTTCAGACAGTTGGTTGTGTAGACTAGATTACAGTTCAGACAGTTGGTTGTGTAGACTAGATTACCAGTTCAGACAGTTGGTTGTGTCAGACTAGATTACCAGTTCAGTTGGTTGAGCTAAATTTTGGTTCAGCGGTTGGTTTGTGTAGACTGAATTTCCACTAGAATTCACCAGTTCAGACAGTTGGTTGTGTAGACAGATTCAGACAGTTGGTTGTGTAGACTAGATTACCAGTTCAGACAGTTGGTTGTGTAGACTAGATTACCAGTTCAGACAGTTGGTTGTGTAGACTAGATTACCAGTTCAGACAGTTGGTTGTGTAGACTAGATTACCAGTTCAGACAGTTGGTTGTGTAGACTAGATTACCAGTTCAGACAGTTGTTTGTGTAGACTAGATTACCAGTTCAGACAGTTGGTTGTGTAGACTAGATTACCAGTTCAGACAGTTGGTTGTGTAGACTAGATTACCAGTTCAGACAGTTAGGTTGTGTAGACTAGATTACCAGTTCAGACAGTTGGTTGTGTAGACTAGTTACCAGTTCAGACTGATTGGTTGTATGTAGACTAGATTACCAGTTCAGACAGTTAGTTGTGTAGACTAGATTACCAGTTCAGACAGTTGGTTGTGTAGACTAGATTACCAGTTCAGACAGTTGGTTGTGTAGACTAGATTACCAGTTCAGACAGTTGGTTGTGTAGACTAGATTACCAGTTCAGACAGTTGGTTGTGTAGACTAGATTACCAGTTCAGACAGTTGGTTGTGTAGACTAGATTACCAGTTCAGACAGTTGGTTGTGTAGACTAGATTGCCAGTTCAGACGGTTGGTTGTGTAGACTAGATTACCAGTTCAGACGATTGGTTGTGTAGACTGATTACCAGTTCAGACAGTTGATTTGTGTAGACTAGGTGCAAGTTCAAGACAGTTGATTTGTAGACTAGATTACCAGTTCAGACAGTTGGTTGTGTAGACTAGATTACCAGTTCAGACAGTTGGTTGTGTAGACTAGATTACCAGTTCAGACAGTTGGTTGTGTAGACTAGATTACCAGTTCAGACAGTTGGTTGTGTAGACTAGATTACCAGTTCAGACAGTTGGTTGTGTAGACGAGATTACCAGTTCAGACAGTTGGTTGTGTAGACTAGATTACCAGTTCAGACAGTTGGTTGTGTAGACTAGATTACCAGTTCAGACAGTTGGTTGTGTAGACTAGATTACCAGTTCAGACAGTTGGTTGTAGACGAGATTACCAGTTCAGACAGTTGGTTGTGTAGACTAGATTACCAGTTCAGACAGTTGGTTGTGTGAACGAGATTACCAGTTCCAGACAGTTGGTTGTGTAGACTAGATTACCGGTTCAAGACGGTTGGTTGTGTAGACGGATTAGATTACCGGATTCAGTTCAGACAGTTGGTTGTGTAGACTAGATTACCAGTTGGGACTAGATTACCAGTTCAGACGGTTGGTTGTGTAGACTAGATTACCAGTTCAGACAGTTGGTTGTGTAGACTGATTACAGTTCAGACAGTTGGTTGTGTAGACGAGATTACCAGTTCAGACAGTTGGTTGTGTAGACTAGATTACCAGTTCAGACAGTTGGTTGTGTAGACTAGATTACCAGTTCAGACAGTTGGTTGTGTAGACTAGATTACCAGTTCAGACAGTTGGTTGTGTAGACTAGATTACCAGTTCAGACAGTTGGTTGTGTAGACTAGATTACCAGTTCAGACAGTTGGTTGTGTAGACTAGATTACCAGTTCAGACAGTTGGTTGTGTAGACTAGATTACCAGTTCAGACAGTTGGTTGTGTAGACTAGATTACCAGTTCAGACAGTTGGTTGTGTAGACTAGATTACCAGTTCAGACAGTTGGTTGTGTAGACTAGATTACCAGTTCAGACAGTTGGTTGTGTAGACTAGATTACCAGTTCAGACAGTTGGTTGTGTAGACTAGATTACCAGTTCAGACAGTTGGTTGTGTAGACTAGATTACCAGTTCAGACAGTTGGTTGTGTAGACTAGATTACCAGTTCAGACAGTTGGTTGTGTAGACTAGATTACCAGTTCAGACAGTTGGTTGTGTAGACTAGATTACCAGTTCAGACAGTTGGTTGTGTAGACTAGATTACCAGTTCAGACAGTTGGTTGTGTAGACTAGATTACCAGTTCAGACAGTTGGTTGTGTAGACTAGATTACCAGTTCAGACAGTTGGTTGTGTAGACTAGATTACCAGTTCAGACAGTTGGTTGTGTAGACTAGATTACCAGTTCAGACAGTTGGTTGTGTAGACTAGATTACCAGTTCAGACAGTTGGTTGTGTAGACTAGATTACCAGTTCAGACAGTTGGTTGTGTAGACTAGATTACCAGTTCAGACAGTTGGTTGTGTAGACTAGATTACCAGTTCAGACAGTTGGTTGTGTAGACTAGATTACCAGTTCAGACAGTTGGTTGTGTAGACTAGATTACCAGTTCAGACAGTTGGTTGTGTAGACTAGATTACCAGTTCAGACAGTTGGTTGTGTAGACTAGATTACCAGTTCAGACAGTTGGTTGTGTAGACTAGATTACCAGTTCAGACAGTTGGTTGTGTAGACTAGATTACCAGTTCAGACAGTTGGTTGTGTAGACTAGATTACCAGTTCAGACAGTTGGTTGTGTAGACTAGATTACCAGTTCAGACAGTTGGTTGTGTAGACTAGATTACCAGTTCAGACAGTTGGTTGTGTAGACTAGATTACCAGTTCAGACAGTTGGTTGTGTAGACTAGATTACCAGTTCAGACAGTTGGTTGTGTAGACTAGATTACCAGTTCAGACAGTTGGTTGTGTAGACTAGATTACCAGTTCAGACAGTTGGTTGTGTAGACTAGATTACCAGTTCAGACAGTTGGTTGTGTAGACTAGATTACCAGTTCAGACAGTTGGTTGTGTAGACTAGATTACCAGTTCAGACAGTTGGTTGTGTAGACTAGATTACCAGTTCAGACAGTTGGTTGTGTAGACTAGATTACCAGTTCAGACAGTTGGTTGTGTAGACTAGATTACCAGTTCAGACAGTTGGTTGTGTAGACTAGATTACCAGTTCAGACAGTTGGTTGTGTAGACTAGATTACCAGTTCAGACAGTTGGTTGTGTAGACTAGATTACCAGTTCAGACAGTTGGTTGTGTAGACTAGATTACCAGTTCAGACAGTTGGTTGTGTAGACTAGATTACCAGTTCAGACAGTTGGTTGTGTAGACTAGATTACCAGTTCAGACAGTTGGTTGTGTAGACTAGATTACCAGTTCAGACAGTTGGTTGTGTAGACTAGATTACCAGTTCAGACAGTTGGTTGTGTAGACTAGATTACCAGTTCAGACAGTTGGTTGTGTAGACTAGATTACCAGTTCAGACAGTTGGTTGTGTAGACTAGATTACCAGTTCAGACAGTTGGTTGTGTAGACTAGATTACCAGTTCAGACAGTTGGTTGTGTAGACTAGATTACCAGTTCAGACAGTTGGTTGTGTAGACTAGATTACCAGTTCAGACAGTTGGTTGTGTAGACTAGATTACCAGTTCAGACAGTTGGTTGTGTAGACTAGATTACCAGTTCAGACAGTTGGTTGTGTAGACTAGATTACCAGTTCAGACAGTTGGTTGTGTAGACTAGATTACCAGTTCAGACAGTTGGTTGTGTAGACTAGATTACCAGTTCAGACAGTTGGTTGTGTAGACTAGATTACCAGTTCAGACAGTTGGTTGTGTAGACTAGATTACCAGTTCAGACAGTTGGTTGTGTAGACTAGATTACCAGTTCAGACAGTTGGTTGTGTAGACTAGATTACCAGTTCAGACAGTTGGTTGTGTAGACTAGATTACCAGTTCAGACAGTTGGTTGTGTAGACTAGATTACCAGTTCAGACAGTTGGTTGTGTAGACTAGATTACCAGTTCAGACAGTTGGTTGTGTAGACTAGATTACCAGTTCAGACAGTTGGTTGTGTAGACTAGATTACCAGTTCAGACAGTTGGTTGTGTAGACTAGATTACCAGTTCAGACAGTTGGTTGTGTAGACTAGATTACCAGTTCAGACAGTTGGTTGTGTAGACTAGATTACCAGTTCAGACAGTTGGTTGTGTAGACTAGATTACCAGTTCAGACAGTTGGTTGTGTAGACTAGATTACCAGTTCAGACAGTTGGTTGTGTAGACTAGATTACCAGTTCAGACAGTTGGTTGTGTAGACTAGATTACCAGTTCAGACAGTTGGTTGTGTAGACTAGATTACCAGTTCAGACAGTTGGTTGTGTAGACTAGATTACCAGTTCAGACAGTTGGTTGTGTAGACTAGATTACCAGTTCAGACAGTTGGTTGTGTAGACTAGATTACCAGTTCAGACAGTTGGTTGTGTAGACTAGATTACCAGTTCAGACAGTTGGTTGTGTAGACTAGATTACCAGTTCAGACAGTTGGTTGTGTAGACTAGATTACCAGTTCAGACAGTTGGTTGTGTAGACTAGATTACCAGTTCAGACAGTTGGTTGTGTAGACTAGATTACCAGTTCAGACAGTTGGTTGTGTAGACTAGATTACCAGTTCAGACAGTTGGTTGTGTAGACTAGATTACCAGTTCAGACAGTTGGTTGTGTAGACTAGATTACCAGTTCAGACAGTTGGTTGTGTAGACTAGATTACCAGTTCAGACAGTTGGTTGTGTAGACTAGATTACCAGTTCAGACAGTTGGTTGTGTAGACTAGATTACCAGTTCAGACAGTTGGTTGTGTAGACTAGATTACCAGTTCAGACAGTTGGTTGTGTAGACTAGATTACCAGTTCAGACAGTTGGTTGTGTAGACTAGATTACCAGTTCAGACAGTTGGTTGTGTAGACTAGATTACCAGTTCAGACAGTTGGTTGTGTAGACTAGATTACCAGTTCAGACAGTTGGTTGTGTAGACTAGATTACCAGTTCAGACAGTTGGTTGTGTAGACTAGATTACCAGTTCAGACAGTTGGTTGTGTAGACTAGATTACCAGTTCAGACAGTTGGTTGTGTAGACTAGATTACCAGTTCAGACAGTTGGTTGTGTAGACTAGATTACCAGTTCAGACAGTTGGTTGTGTAGACTAGATTACCAGTTCAGACAGTTGGTTGTGTAGACTAGATTACCAGTTCAGACAGTTGGTTGTGTAGACTAGATTACCAGTTCAGACAGTTGGTTGTGTAGACTAGATTACCAGTTCAGACAGTTGGTTGTGTAGACTAGATTACCAGTTCAGACAGTTGGTTGTGTAGACTAGATTACCAGTTCAGACAGTTGGTTGTGTAGACTAGATTACCAGTTCAGACAGTTGGTTGTGTAGACTAGATTACCAGTTCAGACAGTTGGTTGTGTAGACTAGATTACCAGTTCAGACAGTTGGTTGTGTAGACTAGATTACCAGTTCAGACAGTTGGTTGTGTAGACTAGATTACCAGTTCAGACAGTTGGTTGTGTAGACTAGATTACCAGTTCAGACAGTTGGTTGTGTAGACTAGATTACCAGTTCAGACAGTTGGTTGTGTAGACTAGATTACCAGTTCAGACAGTTGGTTGTGTAGACTAGATTACCAGTTCAGACAGTTGGTTGTGTAGACTAGATTACCAGTTCAGACAGTTGGTTGTGTAGACTAGATTACCAGTTCAGACAGTTGGTTGTGTAGACTAGATTACCAGTTCAGACAGTTGGTTGTGTAGACTAGATTACCAGTTCAGACAGTTGGTTGTGTAGACTAGATTACCAGTTCAGACAGTTGGTTGTGTAGACTAGATTACCAGTTCAGACAGTTGGTTGTGTAGACTAGATTACCAGTTCAGACAGTTGGTTGTGTAGACTAGATTACCAGTTCAGACAGTTGGTTGTGTAGACTAGATTACCAGTTCAGACAGTTGGTTGTGTAGACTAGATTACCAGTTCAGACAGTTGGTTGTGTAGACTAGATTACCAGTTCAGACAGTTGGTTGTGTAGACTAGATTACCAGTTCAGACAGTTGGTTGTGTAGACTAGATTACCAGTTCAGACAGTTGGTTGTGTAGACTAGATTACCAGTTCAGACAGTTGGTTGTGTAGACTAGATTACCAGTTCAGACAGTTGGTTGTGTAGACTAGATTACCAGTTCAGACAGTTGGTTGTGTAGACTAGATTACCAGTTCAGACAGTTGGTTGTGTAGACTAGATTACCAGTTCAGACAGTTGGTTGTGTAGACTAGATTACCAGTTCAGACAGTTGGTTGTGTAGACTAGATTACCAGTTCAGACAGTTGGTTGTGTAGACTAGATTACCAGTTCAGACAGTTGGTTGTGTAGACTAGATTACCAGTTCAGACAGTTGGTTGTGTAGACTAGATTACCAGTTCAGACAGTTGGTTGTGTAGACTAGATTACCAGTTCAGACAGTTGGTTGTGTAGACTAGATTACCAGTTCAGACAGTTGGTTGTGTAGACTAGATTACCAGTTCAGACAGTTGGTTGTGTAGACTAGATTACCAGTTCAGACAGTTGGTTGTGTAGACTAGATTACCAGTTCAGACAGTTGGTTGTGTAGACTAGATTACCAGTTCAGACAGTTGGTTGTGTAGACTAGATTACCAGTTCAGACAGTTGGTTGTGTAGACTAGATTACCAGTTCAGACAGTTGGTTGTGTAGACTAGATTACCAGTTCAGACAGTTGGTTGTGTAGACTAGATTACCAGTTCAGACAGTTGGTTGTGTAGACTAGATTACCAGTTCAGACAGTTGGTTGTGTAGACTAGATTACCAGTTCAGACAGTTGGTTGTGTAGACTAGATTACCAGTTCAGACAGTTGGTTGTGTAGACTAGATTACCAGTTCAGACAGTTGGTTGTGTAGACTAGATTACCAGTTCAGACAGTTGGTTGTGTAGACTAGATTACCAGTTCAGACAGTTGGTTGTGTAGACTAGATTACCAGTTCAGACAGTTGGTTGTGTAGACTAGATTACCAGTTCAGACAGTTGGTTGTGTAGACTAGATTACCAGTTCAGACAGTTGGTTGTGTAGACTAGATTACCAGTTCAGACAGTTGGTTGTGTAGACTAGATTACCAGTTCAGACAGTTGGTTGTGTAGACTAGATTACCAGTTCAGACAGTTGGTTGTGTAGACTAGATTACCAGTTCAGACAGTTGGTTGTGTAGACTAGATTACCAGTTCAGACAGTTGGTTGTGTAGACTAGATTACCAGTTCAGACAGTTGGTTGTGTAGACTAGATTACCAGTTCAGACAGTTGGTTGTGTAGACTAGATTACCAGTTCAGACAGTTGGTTGTGTAGACTAGATTACCAGTTCAGACAGTTGGTTGTGTAGACTAGATTACCAGTTCAGACAGTTGGTTGTGTAGACTAGATTACCAGTTCAGACAGTTGGTTGTGTAGACTAGATTACCAGTTCAGACAGTTGGTTGTGTAGACTAGATTACCAGTTCAGACAGTTGGTTGTGTAGACTAGATTACCAGTTCAGACAGTTGGTTGTGTAGACTAGATTACCAGTTCAGACAGTTGGTTGTGTAGACTAGATTACCAGTTCAGACAGTTGGTTGTGTAGACTAGATTACCAGTTCAGACAGTTGGTTGTGTAGACTAGATTACCAGTTCAGACAGTTGGTTGTGTAGACTAGATTACCAGTTCAGACAGTTGGTTGTGTAGACTAGATTACCAGTTCAGACAGTTGGTTGTGTAGACTAGATTACCAGTTCAGACAGTTGGTTGTGTAGACTAGATTACCAGTTCAGACAGTTGGTTGTGTAGACTAGATTACCAGTTCAGACAGTTGGTTGTGTAGACTAGATTACCAGTTCAGACAGTTGGTTGTGTAGACTAGATTACCAGTTCAGACAGTTGGTTGTGTAGACTAGATTACCAGTTCAGACAGTTGGTTGTGTAGACTAGATTACCAGTTCAGACAGTTGGTTGTGTAGACTAGATTACCAGTTCAGACAGTTGGTTGTGTAGACTAGATTACCAGTTCAGACAGTTGGTTGTGTAGACTAGATTACCAGTACAGACAGTTGGTTGTGTAGACTAGATTACCAGTTCAGACAGTTGGTTGTGTAGACTAGATTACCAGTTCAGACAGTTGGTTGTGTAGACTAGATTACCAGTTCAGACAGTTGGTTGTGTAGACTAGATTACCAGTTCAGACAGTTGGTTGTG
>NW_027037411.1:5000-19359 GCF_034236695.1 Oncorhynchus nerka
AGATGAAGGGGTCTGTTGGCATCGTTCCTAAAGAGTACCTCATGGAGTTGTACGCCATTTAAAGGCCTGAGTAGGTATTAGATCATGCAACTCAGTCATGGGTGAAATAACTGTTGGATTGTTCCAGCAACACTAATGTGTAGTGTTTTTGTGTTCTGTTTCAGGGCATCTAAATCCAATCATCTTCCATGTGAGATGCATGGAAACAGACCATATCTGAAGAGGACACTGAACTAAGCAGCAAAGCCAACTGTCTGTAGCAAAATGAAAAATATCAGATGCATGTCGTGTCCATCTTGATCTCGCTAAGCGCTTTAAGGAGTTGTCTCGGCAGATTGAGTTCAGTAAACTGCTTTGGTTTCATTTATTATCGCCGCATTTCACCTTTTGATACAGAGTCTTTATATTGTGAACTGTCTAGAATGAATCTCTTATGGAGTCTTTATATTGTGAACTGTCTAGAATGACTCTCTTATGGAGTCTTTATATTGTGAACTGTCTAGAATGACTCTCTTATGGAGTCTTTATATTGTGAACTGTCTAGAATGACTCTCTTATGGAGTCTTTATATTGTGAACTGTCTAGAATGAATCTCTTATGGAGTCTTTATATTGTGAACTGTCTAGAATGACTCTCTTATGGAGTCTTTGTATTGTGAACTGTCTAGAATGAATCTCTTATGGAGTCTTTATATTGTGAACTGTCTAGAATGAATCTCTTATGGAGTCTTTATATTGTGAACTGTCTAGAATGAATCGCTTATGGAGTCTTTGTATTGTGAACTGTCTAGAATGAATCTCTTATGGAGTCTTTATATTGTGAACTGTCTAGAATGAATCTCTTATGGAGTCTTTATATTGTGAACTGTCTAGAATGAATCGCTTATGGAGTCTTTGTATTGTGAACTGTCTAGAATGAATCTCTTATGGAGTCTTTATATTGTGAACTGTCTAGAATGAATCGCTTATGGAGTCTTTATATTGTGAACTGTCTAGAATGAATCGCTTATGGAGTCTTTGTATTGTGAACTGTCTAGAATGAAACGCTTATGGAGTCTTTATATTGTGAACTGTCTAGAATGAATCGCTTATGGAGTCTTTGTATTGTGAACTGTCTAGAATGAATCGCTTGTGGAGTCTTTGTATTGTGAACTGTCTAGAATGAATCGCTTATGGAGTCTTTGTATTGTGAACTGTCTAGAATGAATCGCTTATGGAGTCTTTTGTATTGTGAACTGTCTAGAATGAATCGCTTATGGAGTCTTTATATTGTGAACTGTCTAGAATGAATCGCTTATGGAGTCTTTTGTATTGTGAACTGTCTAGAATGAATCGCTTATGGAGTCTTTATATTGTGAACTGTCTAGAATGAATCGCTTATGGAGTCTTTTGTATTGTGAACTGTCTAGAATGAATCGCTTATGGAGTCTTTTGTATTGTGAACTGTCTAGAATGAATCGCTTATGGAGTCTTTGTATTGTGAACTGTCTAGAATGAATCTCTTATGGAGTCTTTATATTGTGAACTGTCTAGAATGACTCTCTTATGGAGTCTTTATATTGTGAACTGTCTAGAATGACTCTCTTATGGAGTCTTTATATTGTGAACTGTCTAGAATGACTCTCTTATGGAGTCTTTATATTGTGAACTGTCTAGAATGAATCTCTTATGGAGTCTTTATATTGTGAACTGTCTAGAATGACTCTCTTATGGAGTCTTTGTATTGTGAACTGTCTAGAATGAATCTCTTATGGAGTCTTTATATTGTGAACTGTCTAGAATGAATCTCTTATGGAGTCTTTATATTGTGAACTGTCTAGAATGAATCGCTTATGGAGTCTTTGTATTGTGAACTGTCTAGAATGACTCTCTTATGGAGTCTTTATATTGTGAACTGTCTAGAATGAATCTCTTATGGAGTCTTTATATTGTGAACTGTCTAGAATGAATCGCTTATGGAGTCTTTGTATTGTGAACTGTCTAGAATGACTCTTATGGAGTCTTTATATTGTGAACTGTCTAGAATGAATCGCTTATGGAGTCTTTATATTGTGAACTGTCTAGAATGAATCGCTTATGGAGTCTTTGTATTGTGAACTGTCTAGAATGAAACGCTTATGGAGTCTTTATATTGTGAACTGTCTAGAATGAATCGCTTATGGAGTCTTTGTATTGTGAACTGTCTAGAATGAATCGCTTGTGGAGTCTTTGTATTGTGAACTGTCTAGAATGAATCGCTTATGGAGTCTTTGTATTGTGAACTGTCTAGAATGAATCGCTTATGGAGTCTTTGTATTGTGAACTGTCTAGAATGAATCGCTTATGGAGTCTTTGTATTGTGAACTGTCTAGAATGAATCGCTTATGGAGTCTTTTGTATTGTGAACTGTCTAGAATGAATCGCTTATGGAGTCTTTATATTGTGAACTGTCTAGAATGAATCGCTTATGGAGTCTTTTGTATTGTGAACTGTCTAGAATGAATCGCTTATGGAGTCTTTATATTGTGAACTGTCTAGAATGAATCGCTTATGGAGTCTTTTGTATTGTGAACTGTCTAGAATGAATCGCTTATGGAGTCTTTTGTATTGTGAACTGTCTAGAATGAATCGCGGTGGAGTCTTTGTATTGTGAACTGTCTAGAATGAATCTCTTATGGAGTCTTTATATTGTGAACTGTCTAGAATGAATCGCTTATGGAGTCTTTATATTGTGAACTGTCTAGAATGAATCGCTTATGGAGTCTTTGTATTGTGAACTGTCTAGAATGAATCTCTTATGGAGTCTTTATATTGTGAACTGTCTAGAATGAATTTGTATGGAGTCTTTTGTATTGTGAACTGTCTAGAATGAATCGCTTATGGAGTCTTTTGTATTGTGAACTGTCTAGAATGAATCGCTTATGGAGTCTTTTGTATTGTGAACTGTCTACAAAGACTCATAAGCGATTCATTCTAGACTGGTTCACACATAAACTCCATATGCTCATTTAGGCAGTTGGAAACATTCCATAGCATTCATCCTATATTGTGAACTGTCTAGAATGAATCGCTTATGGAGTCTTTATATTGTGAACTGTCTAGAATGAATCGCTTATGGAGTCTTTGGTGAGAAATACATGTGTATATTAGAGGTCAGGCATATTTCAAATACTTGATACTGCTCCAGGTTCGTTTGTTTTGTTTGCATTCCATTCCATGCAGAGTTGGATCACATTGCCTCTACTAGACACTTATCTCAGGTCAGTTTCCATTTACCCTTATGACCTGCTGAGGATTGGGTGATAGCAAGCTGATCCAAGGTCAGTGCTTGGGGGGCTCTTCTACCCAGTGTATTCTGCTGTGCAGTATGAAACCAACCACCAGGTGGCATCAGAGTCCCTGTCTGCAGTAATTCCAACAGCTCAACTGGTCCAGCTTTTCCCCACTGATGATGTCAGAACCTGTGTTCTTCACAGAGACGACCATGGAATTAGAACTCACTGCAATATCATCTCTATGGGCTACACTCTGGCATGCATTTGATGTGGGTGGTATTGTTATTTATATATATAGTTATAAAAGTGAGCTTGCCTGTAAGATAAACAGTATTCCACTCATTACATTCATTTAATTGATTTAGAGAGAAAAATCATCTGGTTTCCAGACTCAAAATAAGGATCAACCCTGGACTAAAAAGTATGTTCCATGAAATAATGCTTTCAGTCTTTGATTAGGGTTTTACTCTGAGAAACTAGTCCTAGATTCCTTGTTCATTTGCGTGGTTGGCGCTTATACAGGCAGACAATTCTGATCTGACAATAATTGATATTTTTACTCAACGATCAGATATTTCGCTTATAATAATTGGGCAAAACAATCTGAATTGGACTGAGCCTGTGTAAACCTAATTTCTTAGTTTTTTCACACTGGAATGGTTCATTTTTCTGAAGATGTAAGAGGGGATAATTAAATTCCCATGAGTCAAGTTACCTGTTTTAGCTACTGA
Source organism: Oncorhynchus nerka (assembly GCF_034236695.1). Lineage (NCBI taxonomy): Eukaryota > Metazoa > Chordata > Actinopteri > Salmoniformes > Salmonidae > Oncorhynchus > Oncorhynchus nerka. Next base: position 8,985 of record NW_027037411.1, read on the forward strand.
CCATATCATTATGAACAGCCTCACTACGCTGCTGCTGATTCAGAGAAATGTCTGTGTCTGTTGAAGTGACTGTGACTGACCAAACCTCCGTCTCAATAACACCCTATTCCCCTACTCTACATAGTACCACCCATAGGGCTCTGGTGGTCAAAAACAGTGCACTATATGGGTATTAGGTGCCATTTGGGACGTAGAAAGGTCTGTGCTTGTTGAAGTGAGAAGGCTTGATTTAAAGATGACAGATCGGGTGAACCTGGACTGTATAAAGTTAGGAGAGAAACAACATGGGAGGAAGAGGGAGACAAAGCGGACATGGAAGTTCTGTGTTGGTTTTATAATACCTGAGAGACTGGGACCCTGCAGAGGAGCCCTGTGTGGCAGATGGGCAGTCCTGCTGTGTGCCTGATTGAAATGGCGAGGACGACCCACTGTCAGCAGTGGGGGTAATGGCCCTCTGAGGGGCTGTTTGGCAGACAGGATCTGGGCTCTGACCTCCGGGCCTGAGTCTGTGTTGAGGAAGGCATATTATTCTGTCTGCATCTCAATAGTCTACAGTGGCTTTCTCTTCTCTCTTCTCTCTCTCTCTCTTCTTACCCTCCTCTCTCTCTCTCTCTCTCTCTCTCTCTCTCTTCTTACCCTCTCCTCTCTCTCCTCTCTCTCTCTCTCTTCTTACCCTCTCTCTCTCTTCTTACCCTCTCTCTCTCTCTCTCTCTCTTCTTACCCTCTCTCTCTCTCTCTCTTCTTACCCTCTCTCTCTCTCTTCTTACCCTCTCTCTCTCTCTCTCTTCTTACCCTCTTTCTCTCTCCTCTCTCTTTCTCTCTCCTCTCTCTCTCTCCTCTCTCTCTTTCTCTCTCCTCTCTCTCACACTTCTCCCGCTGCCCACCTCTTTGCTCCCTCTGTTCTCTCCACTCACTATTTCATTCTTTATCTCTCCCTCTGTCTCTCTTCTTACCCTCCCACGTATTCTTCTTTATCTTTCTTTCTCTCTCTCTCCCCCTACTTCTTTCTCTCTCTCTCTCTCTCTCTCTCTTCTTACTCTCTACTTCTCTCTCTCTCTCTTCTCTTCTTACTCTCTACTTCTCTCTCTCTCTCTCTCTCTTCTTACTCTCTACTTCTCTCTCTCTCTCTTCTTACTCTACTTCTCTCTCTCTCTCTTCTTACTCTCTACTTCTCTCTCTCTCTCTCTCTCTCTCTCTTCTTACTCTCTATTTCTCTCTCTCGCTCTTCTTACTCTCTACTTACTCTCTCTCTCTCTCTTCTTATCTCCTCTTACTCTCTCTCTCTCTCTCTCTCCTCTACTCTCTACTTCTCTCCTCTCTTACTCTCATTTCTCCTCTCTCTTCTTACTCTCTCTCTCTCTACTCTCTCTCTCTCTTCCTCTCTCTCTCTCTCTCTCTACTCCTCTCTTCCTCTACTCTCTCTCTCTTCCCCCTCTCTCTCTCTCTCTCTCTCTCTCTCTCTCTCTCTCTCTCGCTCTTCTTCTTACTCTTTCCTTTCTCTTCTCTCTCTCTCTCTTACTCTTTTTTCTCTCTCTCTCTCTCTTCTTCTCTCTCTCTCTTCTCTTCTCTTTCTCTCTCTCTCTCTTCTTACTCTCTCTCTCTCTTTTTCTCTCTCTTCTCTCTTTCTCTCTCTTTCTCTCTCTCTCTCCTCCTTTCTCTCTCTCTCTCTCTCTCTCTCTCTCTCTCTCTCCTCCTCTCTCTCTCTCTCTCTCTTCTCTCTCTCTCTCTCTCTCTTCTCTCTCCTCTCTCTCTTCTCTCTCTCTCCTCTCTTTCTCTCTCTCTCTCTCTCTCTCTCACTCTCTCTCCTCTCTCTCTCTCCTCCCTCTCTCTCCTCTCTCTCTTTCTCTCTCCTCTCTCTCTCTCCTCCCTCTCTCTCTCCTCTCTCTCTCTCTCTCTCTCTCCCTCTCTCTCTCTCTCTCCTCTCTCTCTCCTCTCTCTCTCTCTCCTCTCTCTCTCTCTCTCTCTCTCCTCTCTCTCTTTCTCTCTCCTCTCTCTCTCTCTCTCCTCTCTCTCTCTCTCTCTCCTCTCTCCTTCTTCCCCATCTCTCTCCTCCTCTCTCTCTCTCCTTCTCTCTCTTTCTTTTCTTCTCCCTTCTCTCTCTCCTCCCTTCTCTCCTTCTCTCTCTTCCTTTCTTTCTCCTCCTCTCTTCTTCCTTCTCTTCTTTCTCTTTCTCTCTCTCACACTTCTCCCGCTGCCCACCTCTTTGCTCCCTCTGTTCTCTCCACTCACTATTTCATCCTTTATCTCTTTATTTCTTTCTCTCTCTTTCTCTGTTTCTCTCCACCCCTCTGTCTCTCCTCACCAGTAAAGTGTCTGTGTTTTGTTCTGTTCAACTGAGTGATGTAGCAGCAGTCCACTGCCTGTCCTCTGGGTGACATTCAAGCCAAACATAAATCCAGATCTTTACGGCACCGCGGGGCGATAAAGCCCACAGCTAATTGGAGATGTCATGAATTACCATAATTAGTTATTGAATATATTACAGTGAATATGGAGAGAGGAAGGAGAAGAGGGAGGAGTGGTTATACTGCTCTGCAACAGACAGGGAGTTACAAGAGAGATATGCAGCCAAATGTTCCACACATTCTGAGGCTCCCACTTAGAACGCATGTCCAGTACATCGCCTCACTTCCTTCTAAGTAGTATGCTAGTGTGGATACTGGAGCAGAGCCAAGGCTCCTTGTCCCAGTTGCACCATTTATATATTTTTGACCAGAGCCCTAAGGGTAGTGCACTATATAGTGAATAGGCTGCCATTAGAACAGAGCCATGAGGGACTAGGAGCTCTGCTGTGGAGCTGGTGTTTTCACACGTCCTATTTGTAAATGAGAGGGATCATTTGAAGCGGACCATTCTGCAGTCATAAAGAGCCATCAGATCAGTGGCACTGAGCTGACAAACACATTCAGGCAGCATCACATGGGTTGTGCGATGGATCGGTGATATTCTCGCTTGGTTTTCCACATTTCCTGACATTTCAGGCATATCATAATAACAACAATTTCCAGACGTATTGCAGGTCATCTCCCCCATCTGTGAACCCTGGCTTTCCCTAGGACACCAAAGCTGATTTTAGGATCATTGTTTGTCTTTAGGTCACAATGAACACCATTAGATGGCCAGGACATCTGATCCTAGATCAGCACTCCTACCTGGAGAGGCTTGCCACATAGACCCTCAGCTCTCTAAGATGCAGTAGACAGGATATGGGGTTAGGCTGCCAAATGCAAGTTAAGCTAAATATTGCCTCTCCCTTTAATGGTGCTAATAAAGTATTGTGTTAATGGGATCGGGACTTCACACACAACTCAGCTTTGGACAGCCATGGGCCCAGAATATACAGGTTTTATCACAATGTAGCAAGATATAATGTTTCATAGATAAATGCCACCTTTGATATTAATCTTCAAGAGCACTAAAATGCACTAATGATACCAGAATATCACTAATTAATACTTGCAACCATAAAATGAAAGTTTTACCAGCCGAATATACAGTTTGAGTCACTGAGGAATGACGGGGGAGAGAGAGAAGACGCAACAGAAAAAGGAGAATTCCTTCATCTGTCTTTGGCAAGACACCATTTCAGAGAGGATTCTGAAGCATCCTGGTGTTAATCCTTGTATCAATAAACAATATCCTCCTTGGCCTCCGAGACAGGTTTCAGTTTGAAAATGTGGGTAACTTTCCCAAAATCCCCAGGTTTTCCAGACATCCTGGGTGAAGGATTCTAAATGTCCTGTTTATCCCGTGTTGATTCAGGAATCTTCACTTGGATTTCTGGAGAAAACCTGGGTGGAATTTGTAGAACGCTACTCAGAATTGTACAACCCTACACTGGTTCCAACCCAGAGAGCCAATGTCCCACAATGAATCCTCTATTGGGAAGCCCTTCATGTTCCCTGTCTACCTGATGTACCTGTGGTTGGGGAGAGACGTGATCTGCACCACAGTGGAGAGGTGAAGTCTTCATAAAGCAGCCAGGTCCTTCCTCTTCTCCTCTGCTCTGGTTATTCAGTCATAGATCAGTGCCTGGCGTCATTGAGGCTTTCTGTCGGGGAAACACAGTGTTATTTATGTGCTGCTATCCCCAGGCAGGGCAGGCTTACTGGGGGAAATGGCCCTCTGTCAGGGAAACACAGTGTTATTTATGTGCTGCTATCCCCAGGCAGGGCAGGCTTACTGGGGGAAATGGCCCTCTGTCGGGGAAACACAGTGTTATTTATGTGCTGCTATCCCCAGGCAGGGCAGGCTTACTGGGGGAAATGGCCCTCTGTCAGGGAAACACAGTGTTATTTATGTGCTGCTATCCCCAGGCAGGGCAGGCTTACTGGGGAAATGGCCCTCTGTCAGGGAAACACAGTGTTATTTATGTGCTGCTATCCCCAGGCAGGGCAGGCTTACTGGGGGAAATGGCCCTCTGTCAGGGAAACACAGTGTTATTTATGTGCTGCTATCCCCAGGCAGGGCAGGCTTACTGGGGGAAATGGCCCTCTGTCAGGGAAACACAGTGTTATTTATGTGCTGCTATCCCCAGGCAGGGCAGGCTTACTGGGGGAAATGGCCCTCTGTCAGCGTTCCATTAAAGCTTCTCCTGTATATACCCACGTTGAAACCTTTAAATCTGGACATAGACATTTTATAAAATGGAAGTCTGTATTAATTGAGGTCAACTTCCCCAGATGCAGCTCAGGAGGAAGACAAATGGGGCACATCCCAAATGACATCATATTCCCTATATAATGCACTGCTTTTAACCAGGGGCCATACAGAGAAGTAGTGCATTATATAGGGAGTAGGGTCTCATTTGGGGCGCCGCCTACCTCTGCTTGCTGGGGAGTTGTCAAGAAGATGACTTGGTGAATGTACAGTATAGTTTCATATTAGTGACAGTATGTTTTGATTTGAAACCCAAAATGGACGCCTTGTTGCTATGGTACCTCTGGAGTAGGCCTACATTAGCTATCTGATGAACACATGCTCCGCTACAGTGGAAATGTTGTCGTAGACGGATCCACTTTGTGATGTCACTTCTACACAGATGACTTTACTACATGTAGAGGCACAGTATATTTGTCAGGAGGAGAAAGTCAACATAAACTCCTAGAGACGTAGAGAGATTTCTCTCCTGTTCTGCCCAATGGATGTGAATACAGTGCTGTGAGTCAGTGGTACATTACCATCTGCAGGGCCAGGCTGGGATGTGTGTGTGTGTGTGTGTGATGGGTGGTGTTGGTAGTGGCAGGGTAGTAAATCCTCAGCTATTCTCCGAGGCTCGCTGGCGCTGAAAGAGCAGAGGGGTCGTCCGTTTCCACGAGGCCGCACCCACCGCTCCCTGGTGCTATCAGCGTTCACTCGAGCCCGTGCTAATTGGCTGCTGACTGGGAGGGAGCTGCAGGCGGCATCTAGGGAGGAGGTCGTATATCACAGGGAGGAGGGGAAAGGGGGTAGACGCATTGAGTTGGATAGAGGGCACAATTAACGTCACAGAAGAAGGCCATTGCAAAGATAGGAGATGAGCGCTCTAGTACATCTCTATGGGGAGATGGACTGGTTGAAATAATACCAAATGGAATGTTGCACCGACTCAATGATGATCCCTGCATTCAGTCTGGTTCAACCATGCTAGTCTTGCACTGCACACCCTGTAAAATACCCCTGTGTCCTGATCCCATCTACACTCACCCCTCTGGTCTGATCCCATCTACACTCACCCCTCTGTCCTGATCCCATCTACACTCACCCCTCTGGTCTGATCCCATCTACACTCACCCCTCTGGTCTGATCCCATCTACACTCACCCCTCTGGTCTGATCCCATCTCCACTCACCCCTGTGTCCTGATCCCATCTCCACTCACCCCTATGTCCTGATCCCATCTCCACTCACCCCTATGTCCTGATCCCATCTCTCTCTCTCTCTCTCTCTCTCTCTCTATCTCACCCCCTCAGCCAGTGATCCAGTCAGCCAGTCAGTCAGCCAGTGATCCAGTCAGCCAGTGATCCAGTCAGCCGGTGATCCAGTTAGCCAGTGATCCAGTCAGTCAGTCAGTCAGTCAGCCAGTGATCCAGTTAGCCAGTTAGCCAGTGATCCAGTCAGCCAGTGATCCAGTTAGCCAGTGATCCAGTCAGCCAGTGATCCAGTGATCCAGTTAGCCAGTGATCCAGTCAGCCAGTGATCCAGTTAGCCAGTGATCCAGTTAGCCAGTGATCCAGTTAGCCAGTGATGCAGTTAGCCAGTGATCCAGTCAGCCAGTGATCCAGTTAGCCAGTGATCCAGTCAGCCAGTGATCCAGTCAGTCAGTGATCCAGTTACCCAGTGATCCAGTCAGCCAGTGATCCAGTCAGTGATCCAGTCAGCCAGTGATCCAGTCAGTGATCCAGTCAGCCAGTGATCCAGTCAGCCAGTGATCCAGTCAGTGATCCAGTCAGCCAGTGATCCAGTCAACCAGTGATCCAGTTAGCCAGTGATCCAGTGATCCAGTCAGCCATTGATCCAGTCAGTGATCCAGTCAGCCAGTGATCCAGTCAGTGAACCAGTCAGCCAGTGATCCAGTTAGTGATCCAGTCAGCCAGTGATCCAGTCAGTCAGTGATCCAGTCAGCCAGCGATCCAGTCAGCCAGTGATCCAGTTAGTGATCCAGTCAGCCAGTGATCCAGTCAGCCAGTGATCCAGTCAGTGATCCAGTCAGTCAGTGATCCAGTCAGTGATCCAGTCAGTGATCCAGCCACTCAGTGATCCAGTCAGTGATCCAGCCACTCAGTGATCCAGTCAGTGATCCAGTCAGTCAGTGATCCAGTCAGTCAGTGATCCAGTCAGTGATCCAGTCAGTCAGTGATCCAGTCGGTGATCCAGTGATCCAGTCAGTGATCCAGTCAGTCAGTGATCCAGTCAGTGATCCAGTCAGTCAGTGATCTGCCAGCTAGTGATCTGAAGTCACTGGATCTAGTCAGCCAGTGATCCAGTCAGCCAGTGATCCAGTCAGTCACTGATCCAGTCAGTCACTGATCCAGTCAGCCAGTGATCCAGTCACTGATCCAGTCAGCCAGTGATCCAGTCAGTCACTGATCCAGTCAGTCACTGATCCAGTTAGCCAGTGATCCAGTCAGTGATCCAGTCAGTCAGTGATCCAGTCAGTGATCCAGTCAGTCAGTGATCCAGTCACTGATCCAGTCAGCCAGTGATCCAGTCAGCCAGTGATCCAGTCAATCACTGATCCAGTCAGTCACTGATCCAGTCAGCCAGTGATCCAGTCACTGATCCAGTCAGTCACTGATCCAGTCAGTCAGTGATCCAGTCACTGATCCAGTCAGTGATCCAGTCAGCCAGTGATCCAGTCAGTCAGTGATCCAGTCAGCCAGCGTTCCAGTCAGTCAGTGATCCAGTCAGTCTGTATGGCGGTAATATGACAACTGCCTGCTAATTTTTAACTCCTGTTTACCATTGGTTCTTCTATTAGAGTGAGTTCAATGTCCTGTTTCATAAACACTGTACATGGTACCATCTCTGTTATACAATACTGAGAACCTGGTTCACCACGCCATATCAGGTAAATATGGACAGACATTTAGCCTGTGTATAAAACATGCTCTGGGACAAAAAACATTCCATGAATGATAATGACATGAATCTAGGATACTCATTACATACGTGTTACATGAGCAGCAGGTGGGGTAATGTGAGTCATTTGTGATTGGTTGAGGCGCTGGGATGATCAACGATGTGTACAGCAGACAATCTGAGCTGGTCAGTGGATCTACTGTAGAGGAAGGAGAATTTAAACTCATCATAAATGACTTCTCTTAGCCTCTATTTCACTCTGACACTTTTATGTTATTCTTTTATTTTCTACCTCATTGCATCCGTGAGCCGCCTGCTGATTTCCATTGCTGGCAGTGAGGCGTGGAGGGAGGCCTTGAGAGACAGGACCCTCCACCCCTCCATCTATTCCTCCATCTCTCTACCCCCCTCGTTCCTGCTCCCCTGCCAGTTCTCCACCCATCCATCCCTCCATCCTTCCACTGCCTCATTTCTCCCACATGTCTTCTGTCCTCCCTGCCAGCTCTGCCTCCATCCATCCCTCCACCCCACTGTCCATCCATCCCACTATACCTCATCCCTCCATCCCTCCACCCCACTGTCCATCCATCCCACTATACCTCATCCCTCCATCCCTCCACCCCACTGTCCATCCATTCCACTATACCTCATCCCTCCACCCCTCCACCCCACTGTCCATCCCACTATACCTCATCCCTCCATCCCTCCACCCCACTGTCCATCCATCACACTATACCTCATCCCTCCATCCCTCCACCCCACTGTCCATCCATTCCACTATACCTCATCCCTCCACCCCTCCACCCCACTGTCCATCCCACTATACCTCAGCCCTCCATCCCTCCACCCCACTGTCCATCCATCCCACTATACCTCATCCCTCCATCCCTCCACCCCACTGTCCATCCATCCCACTATACCTCATCCCTCCACCCCTCCACCCCACTGTCCATCCCACTATACCTCAGCCCCTCATCCCTCCATCACACTGTCCATCCCACTATACCTCAGCCCCTCATCCCTCCACCCCACTGTCCATCCCACTATACCTCAGGCCCTCATTACTCCTTTCCTTCCTTCCTCTCTCTTCTCTTAACTGTGTCCACCCAGAAAAGTCCCACTCTCTTCATTCCTAACCTCTAAGAAGACATTAGACTGTCATGATTCACACACAGATGCTGTGACTGACAGGCTGAATGACCCTCTAAGAAAAAATTCTTATTTTCAATGAGAGCCTAGGAACCGTGGGTTAACTGCCTTGTTCAGGGGCAGAACGACAGACGTTTTACCTTGTCAGCTCAGGGATTCCATCTTGCAACCTTTCGGTTACTAGTCCAACGCTCTAACCACTAGGCTGCCTGCCACCCCATGTGCATGTAAACACAGAATAAAAAATGCTGCATACCACCCTGCATACCACTGCTGGCTTGCTTCTGAAGCTAAGCAGGGTTGGTCCTGGTCAGTTCCTGGATGGGAGACCAGATGCTGCTGGAAGTGGTGTTGTAGGGCCAGTAGGAGGCACTCTTTCCTCTGGTCTAAAAAAATATCCCAATGCCCCAGGGCAGTGACTGCCCTGTGTAGGGTGTCGTCTTTCGGGTGGACGTTAAACGGGTGTCCTGGCTCTTTGAGGTCATTAAAGATCCCATGGCACTTATAGTTATAGTAGGGGTGTTAACCCCGGTGTGTCCTGGCAAAATTCCCAATCTGGCCCTTAAAACCATCACGGTCACCTAATAATCCCCAGTTTACAATTGGCTCATTCATCCCCCTCCTCTCCCCTGTAACTATTCCCCAGGTCGTTGCTGCAAATGAGAACATGTTCTCAGTCATCTTACCTGGTAAAATAACGGATTAAAAAAATTAAAAAATATTTTTTTTTACTAAAAACCCCATGATGGTAGTGACTGCCCATTACTTTTGATCTCTTATTAACCATCATGGATTCACAGTACTTTACTTTAATAAAATATTTCAGTTGTTGTGTATATTACATTTGTTTTATTTGATGACTTTATTATTTCATTCCAAGTCATCTCATATTTATAGAGCTCCTTTATGCTGTCTGACAAAATCACTATTTTAGTAGTTCTTCAAAGTATGTAAGGCATACCTGTATGACTGCTGAATACCTGCTGACTACCTGTATGACTGCTGAATACCTGAATACCTGCTGACTACCTGTATGACTGCTGAATACCTGCTGACTACATGTATGACTGCTGAATACCCGAATACCTGAATACCTGCTGACTACCTGTATGACTGCTGAATACCTGAATACCTGCTGACTACCTGCTGAATACCTGTATGACTGCTGACTACCTGTATGACTGCTGAATACCCGAATACCTGAATACCTGCTGGATACCTGTATGACTGCTGAATACCTGAATACCTGCTGAATACCTGCTGACTACCTGTATGACTGCTGAATACCTGAATACCTGCTGACTACCTGCTGAATACCTGTATGACTGCTGACTACCTGTATGACTGCTGAATACCTGAATACCTGCTGAATACCTGAATACCTGTATGACTGCTGAATACCTGAATACCTGCTGAATACCTGTATGACTGCTGAATACCTGAATACCTGCTGACTACCTGCTGAATACCTGTATGACTGCTGACTACCTGTATGACTGCTGAATACCCGAATACCCGAATACCTGCTGGATACCTGTATGACTGCTGAATACCTGAATACCTGCTGAATACCTGCTGACTACCTGTATGACTGCTGAATACCTGAATACCTGCTGACTACCTGCTGAATACCTGTATGACTGCTGACTACCTGTATGACTGCTGAA
>NW_027037412.1:0-19369 GCF_034236695.1 Oncorhynchus nerka
TTCCAATCCCTTCTCAGACTGTTTCCAATCCCTTCTCAGACTGTTTCCAATCCCTTTTCAGACTGTTTCCAATCCCTTTTCAGACTGTTTCCAATCCTTTTTCCGACTGTTTCCAATCCCTTTTCAGACTGTTTCCAATCCCTTTTCAGACTGTTTCCAATCCCTTTTCAGACTGTTTCAATCAGCCTTCTCAGACTGTTTCAATCCCTTCTCAGACTGTTTTTCCTAATCCCTTCTCAGACTGTTTCCAATCCCTTCTCAGACTGTTTCCAATCCCTTCTCAGACTGTTTTTCAATCCCTTTTCAGACTGTTTCCAATCCCTTTTCAGACTGTTTCCAATCCTTTCCGACTGTTTCCAATCCCTTTTTCAGACTGTTTCCAATCCCTTTTCAGACTGTTTCCTAAATCCTTCAGACTGTTTCAATCCCTTTTCAGGCGGTTTTTCAATCCTTCTCAGACGGTTTCCAATCCCTTTTCAGACTGTTTCCAATCCCTTTTCAGACTGTTTCAATCCCTTTTCAGACTGTTTCCAATCCCTTTTCAGACTGTTTCAATCCCTTCTCAGACTGTTTCCAATCCCTTTTCAGACTGAACTGTTTTCCAGACTGTTTCAATCCTTTTCAGACTGTTTCCAATCCTTTTCAGACTGTTTCCAATCCCTTTTCAGACTGTTTCCAATCCCTTTTCAGACTGTTTCCAATCCCTTTTCAGGCGGTTTTCAATCCTTTTCAGACTATTTTCCTTTCAATCCCTTTTCAGACTATTTTTTCCAGACTGTTTTAAACCCTTTTTCAGACTGTTTCCAAATCCCTTCTCAGACGGTTTCAATCCCTTCTCAGACTGTTTTAATCCCTTCAGACTGTTTTAATCCTTTTCAGACTGTTTCCAATCAGACTGTTCAATCCCTCAGACTGTTTCCAATCCTTCTCTCAGACTGTTTCCAATCCCTTCTGAGACTGTTTCAATCCTTCAGGACTGTTTCAATCCTTTGCTTTTCAGACAGTTTCCAATCCCTTTTCAGACACTGTTTCCAATCCCTTTTCAGACTGTTTCAATCCCTGTTTTCCTTTGAGACTGTTTCCAATCTTTTCAGACTGTTTTAATCCCTTTTCAGACTGTTTCCAATCCTTTGAGACTGTTTCAATCCCTTTTCAGACTGTTTCCAATCCCTTTTCAGACTGTTTCCAATCCCTTTTCAGACTGTTTCCAATCCCTTTTCAGACTGTTTTTTAATCCCTTTTCAGACTGTTTCCAATCCCTTTTCAGACTGTTTCCAATCCTTTTCCGACTGTTTTTCAATCCCTTTCAGACTGTTTCCAATCCCTTTTCAGACTGTTTCAATCCCTTTTCAGACTGTTTCAATCCTTTTTTTCCCTGTTTCAATTTCAGACTGTTTCAATCTTTTCAGACTGTTTCCAATCCTTTTTCAGACTGTTTCCAATCCCTTCAGACTGTTTCCAATCCTTTTCAGCCTGTTTCCAATCCCTTTTCCTGTTTTCTTTTTAGACTGTTTCCAATCCCTTCAGACTGTTTCAATCCCTTTTCAGACTGACTTTTCAGACTGTTTTCCAATCCCTTTAGACTGTTTCCAATCCCTTTTCTTTTTTCAGACTGTTTCCCTAATCCTTTTTGAGACTGTTTCAATCCCTTTGAGACTATTTCCAATCCCTTTGAGACTGTTTCCAATCCCCTTTTCAGACTGTTTCCAATCCCCTTTTCAGACTGTTTCAATCCCTTGAGACTGTTTCAACCTTTTCAGACTGTTTTAATCCTTTTCAGACTGTTTCCAATCCCTTTTCAGACTGTTTCAATCCCTTTTCAGACTGTTTCAATCCCTTCTCAGACTGTTTTTCCTTTTCAGATGTTTCAATCCCTTTTCAGACTGTTTTAATCCTTTTCAGACTGTTTCTAATCCCTTTTCAGACTGTTTCAATCCCTTCCTTTTCAGACTGTTTCCAATCCCTTTTCTCAGACTGTTTCCAATCCCTCCTTCAGACTGTTTCCAATCCCCCAGTTTCCAAGACTGTTTCCAATCCCTTTTCAGACTGTTTCAATCCCTTTTCAGACTGTTTCAATCCCTTTGAGACTGTTTCCAATCCCAGACTGTTTCAATCCCTTGTCAGACTGTTTCCAATCCCTTCAGACTGTTTCCAATCCCCTTCTCAGCCTGTTTCCAATCCCTTTTGAGACTGTTTCCAATCCCTTTCAGACTGTTTTTTCCAATTTTCAGACTGTTTCCAATCCCTTTGAGACTGTTTCCAATCCTTTTGAGACCTAATCCCTTTTCAGACTGTTTCCAATCCTTTTTCCGACTGTTTCCAATCCTTTTTCAGACTGTTTCCAATCCCTTCTCAGACTGTTTCCAATCCCTTCTCAGACTGTTTCAATCCCTTTCAGACTGTTTCCAATCCCTTTTCAGACTGTTTCAATCCCTTTTTGAGATTTTTCAATCCCTTCTCAGACGGTTTTCCAATCCCTTCTCAGACGGTTTCCAAACCCTTTTCAGACGGTTTCCAATCCCTTTCAGACTGTTTCAATCCCTTTTCAGACTGTTTTCAGACCAATCCCTTTTCAGACTGTTTTCCCTCAGACTGTTTCAATCCCTTTTTCAGACTGTTTCCAATCAGCCTGTTTTCTTTAGCCTGTTTCCAATCCCTTCTTTTCAGACTGTTTCAATCCCTTTTCAGACTGTTTCAACCCTTTTAGACTGTTTCCAATCCCTTTTGCTTTTGAGACTGTTTCAATCCCTTTTGCTTTTTTGAGATCCTTTTTCAGACTGTTTCTAATCCCTTCTCAGACTGTTTCCAACTCCCTTTGAGACTGTTTCAATCCCCTTTCAGACTGTTTCCAATCAGACCTTCTCAGACTGTTTCAATCCCTTTTCAGACTGTTTCCAATCCTTCGACTGTTTCCAATCCCTTTTCAGACTGTTTCCAATCCCTTTCAGACTGTTTCCAATCCCTTTTCAGACTGTTTCCAATCCCTTTTCTTTTTCAGACTGTTTCCAATCCCTTTTTTCAGACTGTTTCCAATCCCCTTTTCAGACTGTTTCCAATCCTTTTTTCAGACTGTTTCAAATCTTTTTCCCTTTCAGCCTGTTTCAATCCCTTTCAGACTGTTTCCAATCCCTTTTCAGACTGTTTCCAATCCCTTTCAGACTGTTTCCAATCCCTTTTTCAGACTGTTTCCAATCCCTTTTCAGACTGTTTCAATCCTTTTTTGACTGTTTCCAATCCCTTTTCAGACTGTTTTAATTTCTCAACTGTTTCCCCTTTTCAGACTGTTTCCAATCCCTTTTCAGACTGTTTCCAATCCCTTTTCAGACTGTTTCCAATCCTTCAGACTGTTTCAATCCCTTCTCAGACGGTTTACCATCTTTTCAATCCCTTTTCAGACTGTTTCCAATCCCTTTTCAGACGGTTTCCAATCCCTTTTCAGACGGTTTCAATCCCTTTTCAGACTGTTTCCAATCCCTTTTCAGACTGTTTCCAATCCCTTCTCAGACTGTTTCCAATCCCTTTTCAGACTGTTTCAATCCCTTTTGAGACTGTTTCAATTTTGAGACTGTTTCAACCCTTTTGCTTTTGAGACTGTTTCCAATCCTTTGTCAGACTGTTTCCAATCCCTTTTCAGACCTTTTCAGACTGTTTCCAATCCCTTTTTCAGACTGTTTGAATCCCTTTTCCAATCCCTGTTTTTTCCTGATTGTTTTAATCCTGTTTCAATTTCTCAGACTGTTTCCAATCCCTTTTCAGACTGTTTCCAATCCCTTTTTCAGACTGTTTCAACTTTGTTTCCAATCCCTTTTGCTTTTCAGACTGTTTCCAATCCCTTTTCAGACTGTTTCAAACCCTATTTTCAGACTGTTTCCAATCAGACCTTTTCCTTTCAGCCTGTTTCAATCCTTTTTGAGACTGTTTCAATCCCTTCAGACTGTTTCCAATCCCTTTCAGACTGTTTCAGACTGTTTCAATCCCTTTTCAGACTGTTTCCAATCCCTTTTCAGACTGTTTCCAATCCCTTTTCAGACTGTTTCCAATCCCTTTTCAGACTGTTTCCAATCCCTTCTTTTCTTTTGAGAGACGGTTTCCAATCCCTGAGACTGTTTCCAACTTTCAGACTGTTTCAGCCCAATCCTTTTGAGACTGTTTTCAGACAGTTTCCAATCCCTTTCAGACCCAATTTTCAGACAGTTCCAATCAACTGTTTCCAACCTTTTCAGACTGTTTCCAATCCTTTTTCCAGACTGTTTCCAATCCCTTTTCAGACTGTTTCCAATCCCTTTTCAGACTGTTTCCAATCCCTTTCAGACTGTTTCCAATCCCTTTTCAGACTGTTTCCAATCCCAGATGATTTTTTGTTTCCAATCCCTTTTCAGACTGTTTCCAATCCCTTGTCAGACTGTTTCCAAACCCTTTTCAGACTGTTTCTTCAATCCCTTCCTCAGACTGTTTCCAATCCCTTTTCAGACTGTTTCCAATCCCTTCTAGACTGTTTCCAATCCAGACTGTTTGCTTTTGAGACTGTTTCCAATCCTTTTCAGACTGTTTCCAAATCCCTTTCAAGACTGTTTCCAATCCCTTTTCAGACTGTTTCCAATCCCCTTTCAGACTGTTTCCAATCCCTTTTCAGACTGTTTCCAATCCCTCAGCCTGTTTCAATCCCTTTCAGACTGTTTCAATCCCCTTTCAGACTGTTTCCAAATCCCTCTTTCAGACTGTTTAACCATTTTCAGACTGTTTCCAATCCTCTTTTCAGAGCAGACTGTTTCAATCCCTTTTCAGACTGTTTCCAATCCCTTTTCAGACTGTTTCAATCCCTTTCAGACTGTTTCAATCCCTTTTCAGACTGTTTAACCCTTCAACGGTTTCCTTTTCAGACGGTTTCCAATCCCTTTTGAGACTGTTTCAATCCCTTTTGCTTTTGAGACTGTTTCCAATCCTTTTTCAACGGTTTCCAAACCCTTTTCAGACTGTTTCCAATCCCTTTTGAGACTGTTTCCAATCCCTTTTGAGACTATTTCCAATCCCTTTGAGACTGTTTCCAATCCCTTTCAGACTCTTTTTCTAATCCCTTTGAGACTTTCAGACTGTTTCAATCCCTTTTGAGACTGTTTCCAATCCCCTTTCAGACTGTTTCCAATCCCTTTTTCAGACTGTTTCAATCCCTTTTCAGACTGTTTCCAATCCCTTTTCAGACTGTTTCCAACTTTTTCCGACTGTTTCCAATCCCTTTTTCAGACTGTTTCCAATCCCTTTTCAGACTGTTTCCAATCCCTTTTCAGACTGTTTCCAATCCTTTTTAGACTGTTTCCAATCCTTTGCTTTTGAGACTGTTTCCAATCCCTTTTGAGACTATTTCAATCCCTTTTGAGACTATTTCCAATCCCTTTGAGACTGTTTCAGACTGTTTCCAATCCCCTTCTCAGCCTGTTTCCAATCCCTTTTGAGACTGTTTCAATCCCTTTGAGACTGTTTCCAATCCCTTTCAGACTGTTTCCAATCCCTTTTTCAGACTGTTTCAATCCCTTTTCAGACTGTTTCCAATCCCTTTTCAGACTGTTTCCAATCCCTTTTCAGACTGTTTCCAATCTTTAGACTTTTTCTTTTGAGACTGTTTCAATCCCCTATTTTCAGACTGTTTCAATCCTTTTCAGACTGTTTCCCAATCCCTTCTCAGCCTGTTTTCTTGAGACTGTTTGAGACCCAATCCCTTTTCAGACTGTTTCCAATCCCTTTTCAGACTGTTTCCAATCCCTTTTCAGACTGTTTCCAAACCGACTTTTCAGATCCCTTTTCAGACTGTTTCCAATCCCTTTTCAGACTGTTTCCAATCCCTTCTCAGACTGTTTTTAATCCCTTCTCAGACTGTTTCAAATCTTTCCCCTTCTCAGACTGTTTCAATCCCTTCTCAGACTTCTCAGACTGTTTCCAATCCCTTTTTCAGACTGTTTCCAATCCCTTTCAGACTGTTTCCAATCCCTTTTCAGACTGTTTCAATCCCTTTTCAGACTGTTTCCAAATCCGACCTTTTTCAGACTGTTTTAATCCTTTTCAGACTGTTTCCAATCCCTTTTGAGACTGTTTTTCAGACTGTTTCCAATCCTTTTCAGACTGTTTCCAATCCCTTTGCTTTTGAGACTGTTTCCAATCCCTTGTCAGACTGTTTCCAATCCCTTTGAGACTGTTTCCAATCCCCTTCAGACTGTTTCCAATCCCCTTTCAGACTGTTTCCAATCCTTTTTTCAGACTGTTTCAATCCCCTTCAGACTGTTTCCAATCCTTTTCAGACTGTTTCCAATCCCTTTTCAGACTGTTTCCAATCCCTTTCAGACTGTTTCCAATCCCTTTTCTCAGACTGTTTCCAATCCCTTTTCAGACTGTTTCAATCCTTAGACTGTTTCAATCCTCAGCCTGTTTCCAATCCCTTTGAGACTGTTTCCAATCCTTTTTTCCCTTTTCAGACTGTTTCCAATCCCTTTTCAGACTGTTTCCAATCCCTTTTCAGACTGTTTCCAATCCCTTTTCAGACTGTTTCCAATCCCTTTTCAGACTGTTTCCAATCCCTTTTCAGACTGTTTCCAATCCCTTTTCAGACTGTTTCCAATCCCTTTTCAGACTGTTTCCAATCCCTTTCAGACTGTTTCCAATCCCTTTTCAGACTGTTTCCAATCCCTTTTGAGACTGTTCCAATCCCCTTTCAGACTGTTTCCAATCCCCTTCTCAGCCTGTTTTCCCTTTTGAGACTGTTTCCAATCCTTTTTTGCTTCAATCCCTTTCTCAGACTTTCAGACTGTTTCCAATCCCTTTTCAGACTGTTTCAATCCTTTTCAGACTGTTTCCAATCCCTTTTCAGACTGTTTCCAATCCCTTTTTGAGACTGTTTCCAATCCTTTTTTGAGACTATTTCCAATCCCTCCGACTGTTTCCAATCCCTTTTCAGACTGTTTCCAATCCCTTTCAGCCTGTTTCCAATCCCTTTTCAGACTGTTTCCAATCCCCTTTCAGACTGTTTCCAATCCCTTTCAGACTGTTTCCAATCCCTCAGACTGTTTCCAATCCTTTTCAGACTGTTTCAATCCCTTTTCAGACTGTTTCCAATCCCTTTTTAGACTGTTTCAATCCCTTTTGCTTTTGAGACTGTTTCCAATCCCTTTGCTTTTGAGACTGTTTTCCAATCCCTTTTTGAGACTGTTTCCAATCCTTTTTCAGACTGTTTCCAATCCCTTCTCAGACTCTTTCCAATCCTTTCAGACAGTTTCCAATCCCTTTTCTTTCAGACTGTTTCCAAATCCCTTTCTCAGACTGTTTCCAATCCCTTTTCTGACTGTTTCCAATCCCTTTTCAGACTGTTTCCAATCCCTTTTGAGACTGTTTCCAATCCCTTTGCTTTTGAGACTGTTTCCAATCCCTTGTCAGACTGTTTCAATCCCCTTTCAGACTGTTTCCAATCCCCTTTCAGCCTGTTTCCAATCCCTTTGAGACTGTTTCCAATCCCCTTTCAGACTGTTTCCAATCCCTTTTCAGACTGTTTCAATCCCTTTCAGACTGTTTCAATCCCCTTCTCAGAATCCTTTTTCCGACTGTTTCAATCCCTTTTCAGACTGTTTCCAATCCTTCTCAGACTGTTTCCAATCCCTTTTCTCAGACTGTTTCTAATCCCTTTTCAGACTGTTTCCAATCCCTTTTTCAGACTGTTTCCAATCCCTTTTCAGACTGTTTCCAATCCCTTCTCAGATCCCTTTTCAGACTGTTTCCAATCCCTTTTCAGACTGTTTCAATCCCTTTTCAGAATGTTTCAATCCCTTTTCAGACTGTTTCTTTTTCAGACTGTTTCTAATCCTTTTCAGACTGTTTCCAATCCCTTTTCAGACTGTTTCCAATCCCTTTCAGACTTTGAGACTGTCCAACCCCTTTGCTTTTGAGACAATCCCTTCCTCAGACTGTTTCCAATCCCTTTTCAGACTGTTTCCAATCCCTTCTCAGACTGTTTCCAATCCCTTTTCAGACTGTTTCCAATCCCTTTTGAGACTGTTTCCAATCCCCTTGAGACTGTTTCCAACCCCTTTTGCTGTTTTTTGAGACTGTTTCAATCCCTTGTCAGACTGTTTCCAATCCCTTTTCAGACTGTTTCCAATCCCTTTTCAGACTGTTTCCAATCAGACCCTTTTCAGACTGTTTCCAATCCCTTTTGAGACTGTTTCAATCCCTTTTCAGACTGTTTCCAATCCCTTTTCAGCCTGTTTCCAATCCCTTTCAGACTGTTTCCAATCCCTTTTCAGACTGTTTCCAATCCCTTTTTCAGACTGTTTCCAACCCTTTTCAGACTGTTTCAATCCCTTTTCAGACTGTTTCCAATCTTTTCAGACTGTTTCAATCCCTTCAGACTGTTTCCAATCCCTGTTTTTGCTTTTGAGACTGTTTCCAATCAGACCCAAATTTCAGACTGTTTGAACTGTTTCCAATCCCTTTTTTGAGACTGTTTCCAATCCCTTTTCAGACTGTTTCCAATCCCTTTTCAGACTGTTTCCAATCCCCTTTTCAGACTGTTTCCAATCCCTGTTTTCATCAGACTGTTTCAATCCCTTTTCAGACTGTTTCCTAATCCCCTTTCAGACTGTTTCCAATCCCTTTTCAACTGTTTCAATCCCTTTTCAGACTGTTTCCAATCCCTTTGCTTTTCAGACTGTTTCCAATCCCTTTTCAGACTGTTTCCAATCCCTTTTCAGACTGTTTCCAATCCCTTTTCAGACTGTTTCCAATCCCTTTCAGACTGTTTCCAATCCCTTTTCAGACTGTTTCCAATCCCTTTTCAGACTGTTTCCAATCCCTTTTCAGACTGTTTCCAACCCTTTTCCCCTTTCAGACTGTTTCCAATCCCTTTTCAGACTGTTTCCAATCCCTTCTCAGACTGTTTCCAATCCCTTTTCAGACTGTTTCCAATCCCTTTTGAGACTGTTTTCAGACTGTTTCCAATCCCTTTTCAGACTGTTTCCAATCCTTTTCAGACTGTTTCCAATCCCTTTTCAGACTGTTTCCAATCCCTTTTCAGACTGTTTCCAATCCCTTTTCAGACTGTTTCCAATCCCTTTTCAGACTGTTTCCAATCCCTTTTCAGACTGTTTCCAATCCCTTTTGAGACTGTTTCCAATCCCTTTTCAGACTGTTTCCAATCCCTTTCCTGTTTTTTTTTCAGACTGTTTCAATCCCTTTTCAGACTGTTTCCAATCCTTCTCAGACTGTTTCCAATCCCTTTTCAGACTGTTTCCAATCCCTTTCAGACTGTTTCCAATCCTTTTGAGACTGTTTCCAATCCCTTTTCAGACTGTTTCCAATCCCTTTCAGACTGTTTCCAATCCCTTTTCAGACTGTTTCCAATCCTTTTCAGACTGTTTCCAACTCTTGAGACTGTTTCCCCTTTTCAGACTGTTTCCAAATCCCCTGTTTTCAGACTGTTTCCAATCCCTTTTCAGACTGTTTCAATCCCTTTTCAGACTGTTTCCAATCCAGACTGTTTTTCCTTTTCAGACTGTTTCCAATCCCTTTCAGACTGTTTCAGACTGTTTCCAATCCCTTTTCAGACTGTTTCCAATCCCTTTTCAGACTGTTTCCAATCCCTTTTCAGACTGTTTCAATCCCCTTTTCAGACTGTTTCCAATCCCTTTCAGACTGTTTCCAATCCCTTTTCAGACTGTTTCCAATCCCTTTTCAGACTGTTTCCAATCCCTTTTCAGACTGTTTCCAATCCCCTTTCAGACCTTTTCAGACTGTTTCCAATCCCTTTCAGACTGTTTCCAATCCCTTTTCAGACTGTTTCCAATCCCTTTTCAGACTGTTTCCAATCCCTTTTCAGACTGTTTCCAATCCTTTTCAGACTGTTTCCAATCCCTTTTCAGACTGTTTCCAATCCCTTTTCAGACTGTTTCCAATCCCTTTTCAGACTGTTTCCAATCCTTTTTCAGACTGTTTCCAATCCCTTTTCAGACTGTTTCCAATCCCTTTTCAGACTGTTTCAGACTGTTTCCAATCCCTTTCAGACTGTTTCAATCCCCTTTTCCAATCCCTTTTCAGACTGTTTCCAATCCCTTTTCAGACTGTTTCCAATCCCTTTAGACTGTTTCCAATCCCTTTTGAGACTGTTTCCAATCCCCCTTTCAGACTGTTTCCAATCCCTTTTGAGACTATTTCCAATCCCTTTCAGACTGTTTCCAAGACTGTTTCCAATCCCTTTTCAGACTGTTTCAATCCCCTTTGTTTCCAATCCCTTTTGAGACTGTTTCCAATCCCTTTCAGACTGTTTCCCCAATCCTTTCAGACTGTTTCCAATCCCTTTTCAGACTGTTTCCAATCCTTTCAGACTGTTTCCAATCCCTTTTTCCAGACTGTTTCCAATCCCTTTTCAGACTGACTATTTCCAATCCCTTTTCAGACTGTTTCCAATCCCTTTTCAGACTGTTTCTGTTTCCAATCCTTTTCAGACTGTTTCCAATCCTTTTCAGACTGTTTCCAATCCCTTTTCAGACTGTTTCCAATCCCTTTCAGACTGTTTCCAATCCCTTTCAGACTGTTTCCAATCCCTTTTCAGACTGTTTCCAATCCCTTTCAGACTGTTTCCAATCCCCTTTCAGACTGTTTCAATCCCCAATCCCTTTGAGACTGTTTCCAATCCTTTTGAGACTGTTTCCAATGAGACTGTTTCCAATCCCTTTTCAGACTGTTTCCAATCCCCCTTTCAGACTGTTTCCAATCCCCTTTCAGACTGTTTCCAATCCCTTTCAGACTGTTTCAATCCTTTTCAGACTGTTTCCAATCCCTTTTAAGACTGTTTCCAATCCCTTTCAGACTGTTTCCAATCCTTTTTCAGACTGTTTCCAATCCTTTTCAATCCCCTTTTCAGCCTGTTTCCAATCCCTTTTCAGACTGTTTCCAATCCCCTTTTCAGACTGTTTCCAATCCCTTTTCAGACTGTTTCCAATCCCTTTCAGACTGTTTCCAATCCTTTTCAGACTGTTTTCCCTTTCAACTGTTTCCAATCCCTTTCAGACTGTTTCAGACCAATCCTTTCAGACTGTTTCCAATCCCTTTTCAGACTGTTTCAATCCCTTTTCAGACTGTTTCCAATCCCTTTTCAGACTGTTTCCAATCCCTTTTCAGACTGTTTCCAATCCCTTTTCAGACTTTCCAATCCCTTTTCAGACTGTTTCCAATCCCTTCTCAGACTGTTTCCAATCCCTTTTCAGACTGTTTCAATCCCTTTTCAGACTGTTTCCAATCTAATCCCTTTTCAGACGGTTTCCAATCCCTTTTCAGACTGTTTCCAATCCCTTTTCAGACTGTTTCCAATCCCTTTTCAGACTGTTTCCTTTCAATCCAATCCCTTTTCAGACTGTTTCCAATCCCTTTCAGACTGTTTCCAATCCTTTCTCAGACTGTTTCCAATCCCTTTTCAGACTGTTTCCAATCCCTTTTCAGACTGTTTCCAATCCCTTTTGTTTCCAATTTTCAGACTGTTTCCAATCCCTTTTCAGACTTTCCAATCAGACTGTTTCCAATCCCCTTTTCAGACTGTTTCCAATCCTTCTAGACTGTTTCCAATCCTTTTCAGACTGTTTCCAATCCCTTTTCAGACTGTTTCCAATCCCTTTGCTTTTCAGACTGTTTCCAATCCCTTTTCAGACTGTTTCCAATCCCTTTTGAGACTGTTTCCAATCCCTGAGACTTTTCCAGACTGTTTCCAATCCCTTTTCAGACTGTTTCCAATCCCTTTTCAGACTGTTTCCAATCCCTTTTCAGACTGTTTCCAATTTCAGACGGTTTCAATCCCTTTCAGACTGTTTCCAATCCCTTTTTTCAGACTGTTTCCAATCCCTTTTCAGACTGTTTCCAATCCCTTTTCAGACTGTTTCCAATCCCTTTTGAGACTGTTTCCAATCCCTTTTGAGACTGTTTCCAATCCCTTTTGAGACTGTTTCCAATCCCTTTTGAGACTGTTTCCAATCCCTTTTGAGACTGTTTCCAATCCCCTTTCAGACTGTTTCCAATCCCCTTTCAGACTGTTTCCAATCCCTTCTCAGACTGTTTCCAATCCCTTCTAAGACTGTTTCCAATCCCTTCTCAGACTGTTTCCAATCCCTTTTCAGACTGTTTCCAATCCCTTTTCAGACTGTTTCCAATCCTTTTTCCGACTGTTTCCAATCCCTTTTCAGACTGTTTCCAATCCCTTTTCAGACTGTTTCCAATCCCTTTTCAGCCTGTTTCCAATCCCTTTTCAGCCTGTTTCCAATCCCTTCTCAGACTGTTTCCAATCCCTTTTCAGACTGTTTCCAATCCCTTTTCAGACTGTTTCCAATCCCTTTTCAGACTGTTTCCAATCCCTTTTCAGACTGTTTCCAATCCCTTTTCAGAGTTTCCAATCCCTTCTGTTTCCAATCCCTTTTCAGACTGTTTCAATCCCTTTTCAGACTGTTTCCAATCCCTTTTCAGACTGTTTCCAATCCCTTTTCAGACTGTTTCCAATCCCTTCTCAGACTGTTTCAATCCCTTTTCAGACTGTTTCCAATCCCTTTTCAGACTGTTTCCAATCCTTTTCAGACTGTTTCCAAACCCTTTTCAGACGGTTTCCAATCCTTTCAGACTGTTTCCAATCCCTTCTCAGACTGACTGTTTCCCTTCTCAGACTGTTTCCAATCCCTTCTCAGACTGTTTCCAATCCCTTCTAAGACCAATTTCTCAGACTGTTTCCAATCCCTTTCAGACTGTTTCCAATCCCTTTTCAGACAGTTTCCAATCCCTTTTCAGACTGTTTCCAATCCCTTTTCAGACTGTTTCCAATCCCTTTTCAGACTGTTTCAATCCCTTTTCAGACTGTTTCCAATCCCTTTTCAGACTCAGACTGTTTCCAATCCCTTTTCAGACTGTTTCCAATCCCTTTCAGACTGTTTCCAATCCCTTTGCTTTTGAGACTGTTTCCAATCCCTTGTCAGACTGTTTCCAATCCCTTTTGAGACTGTTTCCAATCCAGACTGTTTCCCTTTCAGACTGTTTCCAATCCCCTTTCAGACTGTTTCCAATCCCTTTTGAGACTGTTTCCAATCCCTTTTCAGACTGTTTTCCTTTTCAGACTGTTTCCAATCCCCTTTCAGAGACTGTTTCCAATCCCTTTTCAGACTGTTTCCAATCCCTTTTCTGTTTCAATCCCTTTTCAGACTGTTTCCAATCCCCCTTTCAGACTGTTTCCAATCCCTTTCAGACTGTTTCCAATCTTTTCAGACTGTTTCCAATCCCTTTTCAGACTGTTTCCAATCCCTTTTCAGACTGTTTCCAATCCTTTTTCAGACTGTTTCCAATCCCTTTTCAGACTGTTTCCAATCCCTTTTTAGACTGTTTCCAATCCCTTTTGCTTTTGAGACTGTTTCCAATCCCTTTTGAGACTATTTCCAATCCCTTTTGAGACTGTTTCCAATCCCCTTTCAGACTGTTTCCAATCCCCTTCTCAGCCTGTTTCCAATCCCTTTTGAGACTGTTTCCAATCCCCTTTCAGACTGTTTCCAATCCCCTTTCAGACTGTTTCCAATCCCTTTTCAGACTGTTTCCAATCCTTTTTCCGACTGTTTCCAATCCTTTTTCCGACTGTTTCCAATCCCTTTTCAGACTGTTTCCAATCCCTTTTCAGACTGTTTCCAATCCCTTTTCAGACTGTTTCCAATCCCTTTTCAGACGGTTTCCAATCCCTTTTTGTTTCCAATCCCTTCTCAGACTGTTTCCAATCCCTTTTCAGACTGTTTCCAATCCCTTTCAGACTGTTTCAATCCCTTTCAGACTGCAATTTTCAGAGACTGTTTCCAATCCCTTTTGAGACTGTTTCCAATCCCTTTTGAGACTGTTTCCAATCCCTTTTGAGACTGTTTCAATCCTTTTTGAGACTGTTTCAATCCTTTTGAGACTGTTTCCAACTGTTTCCCCTTTCAGACTGTTTCCAATCCCTTCTCAGACTGTTTCCAATCCCTTTGAGACTGTTTCAATCCCTTTCAGACTGTTTCCAATCCCTTTTCAGACTGTTTCCAATCCCTTTTCAGACTGTTTCCAATCCTTTTTCAGACTGTTTCCAATCCCTTTTCAGACTGTTTCCAATCCAATCCCTTTTCAGACTGTTTCAATCCCTTTTCAGACTGTTTCCAATCCTTTTCAGACTGTTTCAATCCTTTTCAGACTGTTTCCAATCCCTTCTCAGACTGTTTCAATCCTTTTCAGACTGTTTTTCAGACTGTTTCCAATCCCTTTTCAGACTGTTTCCAATCCCTTTTCAGACTGTTTCCAATCCCCTTTCAGACTGTTTCCAATCCCTTTTCAGACGGTTTCCAATCCCTTCTCAGACTGTTTCCAATCCCTTTTCAGACTGTTTCCAATCCCTTTTCAGACTGTTTCCAATCCCTTTTCAGACTGTTTCCAATCCCTTTCAGACTGTTTCCAATCCCTTCTCAGACTGTTTCCAATCCCTTTTCAGACTGTTTCAATCCCTTCTCAGACTGTTTTCAATCCCTTTTCAGACTGTTTTTCTTGAGACTGTTTCAACTTTTCAGACTGTTTCAATCCCCTTAACTCAGACTGTTTCCAATCCCTTTTCAGACTGTTTCCAATCCCTTTTCAGACTGTTTCCAATCCCTTTTCAGACTGTTTCCAATCCCTTTTCAGACTGTTTCAATCCCTTGCTTTTGAGACTGTTTCCAATCCCTTTTCAGACTGTTTCAATCCAATTTTCAGACTGTTTCCAATCCCTTTTCAGCCTGTTTTTCCAATCCCTTTCAGACTGTTTCAATCCCCTTTCAGACTGTTTCCAATCCTTTCAGACTGTTTCAATCCTTTTCAGACTGTTTCAATCCCTTTTCAGACTGTTTCAATCCCTTTTCAGACTGTTTCCAATCCCTTTAGACTGTTTCCAATCCCTTTGCTTTTGAGACTGTTTCCAATCCCTTTTGAGACTATTTCCAATCCTGTTTCAATCCCCTTTCAGACTGTTTCAATCCCCTTTTTTCAGACTGTTTCCAATCCCCTTTCAGACTGTTTCAATCCCTTCTCAGACTGTTTCCAAGACTGTTTCCAGACTGTTTCCAATCCCTTTTGAGACTGTTTCCAATCCCTTTGCTTTTCAGACTGTTTCCAATCCCTTTTCAGACTGTTTCCAATCAGCCTTCTCAAGAGACTGTTTCCAATCCTTTTTCAGACTGTTTCCAATCCCTTTTCAGACTGTTTCAATCCTTTTCAGTTTTCCAATCCTTTAGACTGTTTGCTTCAATCCTTTTCAGACTGTTTTTCAATCCTTTCAATATGTTTCCTTTTTTTTTTTTTTCAGACTGTTCAATCCCTTTTCAGACTGTTTCCAATCCCTTTTCAGACTGTTCAACAGACTGTTTCCAATCCCTTTTCAGACTGTTTCCAATCCCTTTCAGACTGTTTCAATCCCTTTTCAGACTGTTTCCCTTTCAGACTGTTTCCAATCCCTTCAGACTGTTTCCAATCCTTTTTCCGACTGTTTCCAATCTTTTCAGACTGTTTCCAATCCCTTTTCAGACTGTTTCCAATCCTTTTGAGACTGTTTCCAACCCTTTTGTTTTGAGACTGTTTCAATCCCTTGTCAGACTTTTTCCAATCCCAATCCTTTTCAGACTATTTCAATCCCTTTTCAGACTGTTTCCAATCCCTTTTCAGACTGTTTCAATCCCTTTTCAGACTGTTTTTTCAACCTTTGAGACTGTTTCAATCCCTTTTCAGACTGTTTTTCCAATCCCTTTTCAGCCTGTTTCAATCCCTTTTCAGCCTGTTCCAATCCCTTTCAGCCTGTTTCAATCCTTTTCCGACTGTTTCAATCCCTTTTCAGACTGTTTCCAATCCCTTTTCAGACTGTTTCCAATCCCTTTTTCAGACTGTTTCCAATCCTTTTAGACTGTTTCCAATCCCTTTTGCTTTTGAGACTGTTTCAATCCCTTTGCTTTCCAGACTGTTTTTCCAATCCTTTTCAGACTGTTTCAACTTTTCCGACTGTTTCCAATCCCTTTCTCAGACTGTTTCCAATCCCTTTCTCAGACTGTTTCCAATCCCCTTTCAGACTGTTTTTCAATCCCTTTTCAGACTGTTTTCAATCCCTTTTCAGACTGTTTCCAATCCTTTTTCAGACTGTTTCCAATCCCTTTCAGACGGCTTCAATCCCTTCTCAGACGGTTTCCAATCCCTTTTCAGACTGTTTTCCCTTTTCAGAATGTCCCTTTTCAGACTGTTTCCCAATCCCTTTTTCAGACTGTTTCCAAATCCCTTTTCAGACTATTTCAATCCCTTTTCAGGCGGTTTCAATCCCTTCTCAGACTGTTTCAATCCCTTTTCAGACGGTTTCCAATCCCTTTGAGACTGTTTCAACCCCGATCCTTTTCAGACTGTTTTTCAATCCCTTGTCAGACTGTTTTTCAATCCCTTTTCAGACTGTTTCCAATCCCTTTCAAACCCTTTTCAGACGGTTTTCAGACCAATCCTTTTGAGACTGTTTCCAATCCCTTTTCAGACTGTTTCCAATCCCTTTTCAGCCTGTTTCAATCCTTTTTCACTGTTTTCCCTTTTTAATCCCTTTCTCAGACTGTTTCAATCCCTTTTGAGACTGTTTCAATCCCTTTGAGACTGTTTCAACCCCTTTTCCAATCCTTTTTCAGACTGTTCTCAATCCCTTTTCTAGAGACTATTTCCAATCCCTTTTCAGACTGTTTTATCCCTTTTCAGACTGTTTCCAATCCCTTTTCAGACTGTTTCCAAACCTTTTCAGACTGTTTCAATCCCTTTTTCAGACTGTTTCCAATCCCTTTTCAGACTGTTTCAATCCTTTTCAGACTGTTTCCAATCCTTTTCAGCCTGTTTCAATCCCTTTTTTGAGACCTGTTCAACCCTTTTTGCTTTTGAGACTGTTTCAATCCCTTGTCAGACTGTTTCAATCCCTTTTCAGACTGTTTCAATCCCTTTTCAGACTGTTTCCAATCCCTTTTCAGACTGTTTCCAATCCCTTTTCAGACTGTTTTCCAATCCCTTTGAGACTGTTTCAATCCCTTTTGAGACTATTTCCAATCCCTTTTTGACTATTTCCAATCCTTTCAGACTCTTTCAATCCCTTTCAGCCTGTTTCAATCCCTTTTTTAGCCTGTTTCAATCCCTTTCAGACTGTTTCAATCCCTTTTCAGACTGTTTCCAATCCCTTTTCAGACTGTTTCCAATCCCTTTTTAGACTGTTTCAATCCCTTTGCTTTTGAGACTGTTTCAATCCCTTTTGCTTTTGAGACTGTTTCCAATCCCTTTTGAGACTATTTCAATCCCTTTTGAGACTGTTTCCAATCCCTTTCAGACTGTTTCCCAATCCCTTTTTCAGACTGTTTCCAATCCCTTTTTCAGACTGTTTCCAATCCCTTTTCAGACTGTTTCCAAACCCTTTTCAGACCCCTAATCCCTTCTCAGACTGTTTCCAATCCCTTTTCAGACTGTTTCCAATCCTTTTCTGACTGTTTTTCAATCCCTTTTCAGACTGTTTCCAATCCCTTTTGAGACTGTTTCCAATCCCCTTTTTTGAGACTGTTTCCAACCTTTGCTTTGAGACTGTTTTCAATCCTTGTCAGACTGTTTAATCCCTTCTCAGCCTGTTTTTTTTAATCCCTTTCAGACTGTTTCCAATCCCTTTTCAGACTGTTTCAATCCCTTTTCAGACTGTTTCCAATCCCTTTTCAGACTGTTTCCAATCCCTTTTGAGACTGTTTCAATCCCTTTTTCAGACTGTTCCAATCCTTCAGACTGTTTCCAATCCCCTTCTCAGACTGTTTCCAACCTTTGCTTTTGAGACTGTTTCCAATCTCTCAGACTGTTTCCAATCCCTTCTCAGACTGCGCCAACTCAGACAGTTTCCAACTTTTTCAGACTGTTTCAATCCCTTTTCAGACTGTTTCCAAATCCCTTTTCTGACTGTTTCAATCCATTTTCCGACAGTTTCAATCCCTTTTCAGACTGTTTCCAATCCCTTTTGAGACTGTTTCCAATCCCCTTGAGACTGTTTCAATCCCTTGCTTTTGAGACTGTTTCTAATCCCTTTGAGACTGTTTCAATCCCTTTTGAGACTGTTTCCTTAACTCTTCAGACTGTTTCCAATCCCCTTTCAGACTGTTTCCAATCCCCTTTCAGACTGTTTCCAATCCCTTTTCAGACTGTTTCCAATCCCTTTTCAGACTGCTTCAAACCCTTTTCAGACGCTTCTAATCCCTTTTCTCAGATTTGCTTCTAATCTTTCAGACTGTTTCAATCCTTTCAGACTGTTTCAATCCTTTAGACTGTTTCAATCCTTCAGACTGTTTCAATCTCTCAGACTGTTTCAATCCCTCAGACTGTTTCTAATCCCTTTCTCAGACTGTTTCCAATCCCTTAGACTGTTTCCAATCCCTTTGCTTTTGAGACTGTTTCCAACCTTTGCTTTTGAGACTGTTTCCAATCCCTTTTGCTTTTGAGACTATTTCCAATCCCTTTTGAGACTGTTTCAATCCCTTTCAGACTGTTTTTAATCCTTCAGCCTGTTTCAATCCTTTTGAGACTGTTTCCTCAATCCCTTTCTAGACTGTTTCCTAATCCTCTTTCGGATTGTTTCAATCTCTTAGATTGAGCTTCTAATTCTTAGATTGAGTTTAACTCTTTTTCCGACTGTTTCTAATCCTTTTTCCGACTGTTTCCAACTCTTTTTCAGACTTTGCTCAGACTGTTTCCAATCCCTTTCAGACTGTTTCCAATCCCCTTTCAGACTGTTTCCAATCCCTTTTCAGACTGTTTCCAATCCCTTTTCAGACTGTTTCCAATCCCTTTTCAGACTGTTTCCAATCCCTTTCAGACTGTTTCCAATCCCTTTTCAGACTGTTTCCAATCCCTTTTCAGCCTGTTTCCAATCCCTTTTCAGCCTGTTTCCAATCCCTTTTCAGCCTGTTTCCAATCCCTTCTCAGACTGTTTCCAATCCCTTTTCAGACTGTTTCCAATCCCCTTTCAGACTGTTTCCAATCCCTTTTCAGACTGTTTCCAATCCCTTTTCAGACTGTTTCCAATCCCTTTTCAGACTGTTTCCAATCCCTTTTCAGACTGTTTCCAATCCCTTCTCAGACTGTTTCCAATCCCTTTCAGACTGTTTCCAATCCCTTTTCAGACTGTTTCCAATCCCTTTTCAGACTGTTTCCAATCCCTTCTCGAGACTGTTTCCAATCCCTTTTCAGACTGTTTCCAATCCCTTCTCAGACTGTTTCCAATCCCTTTTCAGACTGTTTCCAATCCCTTTTCAGACTGTTTCCAATCCCTTTCAGACTGTTTCAATCCCTT
>NW_027037413.1:0-19385 GCF_034236695.1 Oncorhynchus nerka
AAGCTGTGGAGCATCTTCAATGAAATTTTGCGCAAATAAAATCAACAATGACAAGTCACTGGTGTCTGACAACGTGGATGGAAAATTGAGGATAATAGCGGCCGATATTGCCATTCCTATTTTCCTTGTCTTTAATTTAAGCCTACTAGAAAGTGTGTGCCCTGTGGAGCTAATTTGGAATATTTTTCGGAGTTGTATCCGCAATTTCCGGGTGATTTCTCAGCCAAATGTGAAGAACAAACAGAGCTATTTCGCCTATAAAAAAGTATCTTTTGGGATAAAATGAACTTTGGCTGTCTACCTGGGAGTCTCGTGAGGGAAAACATTTGAAGTTCATCAGAGGTAAACGATTTAATTTGATTGCTTTTCTGATTTCCGTGACAAGTTTGCCTGCTGCTAGCAAGGCATAATGCTATGCTAGGCTATGATAAACTTACACAGATGTTTGTCTAGCGTTGGCTGTAAAGCATATTTTGAAAATCTGAGATGACAGGGTGATTAACAAAAGGCTAAGCTATGTTCCAATATATTTCACTTGTGATTTTCATGAATAGGAATATTTTCTAGGAAGATTTATGTCCGTTGCGTTATGCTAATTAGTGTCAGATGATGATAATGGTCCCGTTCACGGGCTGGGTGTCACTACAGGTTATGTTACATGGCCTACTATGCTAATTCTGTAGCGGTATTGTTAGAGGGGGCTAAAGAAATATTTTGTTGGTGCGCCAGGCAGGTATTAACACTAGTTATTAAAGTTGGTTATTACCTATTATAACATTGTTATTATTATTACTAAATATTATTAAATCCGAAAGGATGAGAATAGAATAGATAGAGTAGCGCTTCCAGACACATTCTAAACATGATGGAGTATTAAAGGAGGACTGTAGCACCTAATGATGAAACATTATGGATTCTTAAAGGACTGTAGCATCTAATGATGAAACATTATGGAGTCTTAAAGGAGGACTGTAGCATCTAATGATGAAACATTATGGAGTCTTAAAGGAGGACTGTAGCATCTAATGATGAAACATTATGGAGTCTTAAAGGAGGCCTGTAGCATCTAATGATGAAACATTATGGATTCTTAAAGGAGGACTGTAGCATCTAATGATGAAACATTATGGAGTCTTAAAGGAGGACTGTAGCATCTAATGATGAAACATTATGGAGTCTTAAAGGAGGACTGTAGCATCTAATGATGAAACATTATGGAGTCTTAAAGGAGGACTGTAGCATCTAATGATGAAACATTATGGAGTCTTAAAGGAGGACTGTAGCACCTAATGATGAAACATTATGGAGTCTTAAAGGAGGACTGGACTAATGATGAAACATTATGGAGTCTAAATGATGAAACATTATGGAGTCTTAAAGGAGCCTTGTAGCATCTAATGATGAAACATTATAGAGTCTTAAAGGAGGACTGTAGCATCTAATGATGAAACATTATGGAGTCTTAAAGGAGGACTGTAGCATCTAATGATGAAACATTATGGAGCATGAAAGTTAAATTTTTCTAATAAAAAATATATATATTTTGCACTCTGCAATTTCACCGGATGTTGTCGAAATGTTCCGCTAGCGGAATCCCTAGCCATAACAGGTGTTAATGTGTTTGAACCAATCAGTTGTGTTGTGACAAGGTAGGGGTGGTATACAGAAGATAGCCCTATTGGGTAAAAGACGAAGTCCATATTATGTCAAGAACAGCTCAAATAAGCAAAGAGAAGCAACAGTCCATCATTACTTTAAGGACCACCACAAGAATGGAAGATCCAGAGTTACTTCTGATGCAAAAGTTCAGTAGAGTTACCAGCCTTAGAAATTGCAGCCCAAATAAATGCTTCACAAAGTTCAAGTAACAGACACATCTCAACATCATCGGTTCAGAGGAGACTGCGTGAATCAGGCCTTCATGGTCCAATTGCTGCAAGGAAACCACTACTAAAGGACACCAATAAGAAGAAGAGACTTGCTTGGGCCAAGAAACACGAGCAATGGACATTAGACCGGTGGATATCTGTCCTTAGGTCTGATGTGTCCAAATTTGAGATTTTTGGACCCGAGCGTCATGTCTTTGTGAGACGAGGAGTAAATGAACAGATTATCTCCGCATGTGTGGTTCCCACCGTGAAGCATGGAGGAGGAGATGTGATGGTGTGTGGGTGCTTTGCTGTTGACAATGTCATGAATAAATAAATCAAAGTCACACTTAACCAGCATGGCTTCCACAGCATTCTACAGCTATATGCCATCCCATCTGGTTTGGGCTTAGTCCCACTGTCATTTGTTTTTCAACAGGACAATGACCCAACACACCTCCAGGCTGTGTAAGAGCTATTTGATCAAGTAGGAGAGTGATGTAGTGCTGCATCAGATGACCTGGCCTACACAATCCCCAGACACAATCCCCCACGTTTTTATTTTATCTTTTTTTTTTTTGGTCCACATTTCCAGAGATGGAAGTACTTTTTACTGTACTTTTTGGTACCTTTGAATCTAATGTATTGTATCAAGATGGTTTGGGATGAGTTGGATCGCAGAGGTAAAGGGAAAGCGGCCTACAAGTTCTCGGCATATGTGGGAATGCCTACAAGACTGTTGGAAAAGGATTCCAGGTGAAGCTGGTTGAGAGAAAGCAAGGGTGGCAACTTTTGAAGAATAAAATATATATTTTGATTTAACACTTGTGGTTACTACATGATTCCATGTGTTTTTTAATCATTTTGATGTCTTTATTATTCTACAATGTAGAAAATAGTAAAAATAAAGAAAAACCCTTGAATGAGTAGGTGAGTCCAACCTTTTGACTGTACATTAAATTTCCTAACAGCTCCAGTGGACATTCCTGCAATCAGCATGCCAATTGCCCGCTCCCTCAGAGACCTGTGGCATTGTTGTGTGAACAAACTGCACATTTTCGAGTTGCCTTTTATTATCCCCAGTACAAGGTGCACCTGTGTAATAACCAAGCTGTTCAATCAGCTTCTTGATATGCCACACTGTCAGGTGGATGGATTATCTTGGCAAAGAATAAATGTTGACTAACAGTGATGCTCATGAAACATCCAACATTTTACATGTTGCGTTTATATTTTAGTTTTTTGTTGTTACTATCAGTTTTAGGAACATTTACCCAAAATATGACATCAGCGATAATCAAAATGTTGAAAATCTGTGAATGTCTAAATAAGAAATTGGTCCATTTAAACAGCAATGTGTCGAACCCTTTCAACAACGGGGAGATGTTACTGATGTGCTTTGTATCTTCGACGTAAAAACAAGTTTTGGACTTCCACACAAAATGACTTCTTTAGTTATTTTATGTTTAAGGAAGTGTGTAGGTCACATTCTGTATCATACAGCTATGAAAGTTATATATTTAGAACCACCTGTTCAATTGGAATCCAGCGACGTCTGTGTCTTCAGTGGCCTAGAACTGTCCAGGTTTTTGTGTTCTGACTTGTAAAACAGGATGAATAAAATAAGTAATGTAAACATATCAGTAATTACCAGGAAGCTCTACATTTGTTTTAATATCACACTAAGATTGTTAAAACTGGCCTCAGGTTATTGAGAGATTTGATTTGGGATTTACTCTCGTAGCAAGGTTGTTTTATTATGTGGTTTCATTCGGGTCTCTATTTAAAAATAACACTATCTTTGGCAGGAGAAAGGCCAGACTCGGAGGAACCAAAGCCAGGGACGTCCAAACTAGCAAGACAACACCAGTGCTTCCACTGTAGAAAGGGTTGTAACCGGTTATGGGACCTGAAACAACATGAGAAAATGCACACAGGGGAGAAGCCTTACCAGTGTGGAAAGAGTTTCAACCGGAAAGCAAACCTGAAAGCTCATGAGAGAATACACACAGGAGAGAAGGCTTACCACTGCTCCCAATGTGGAAAGTGTTTCAACCAAAGAGTAAACCTGAAACAGCATGAGAGAATACACACAGGAGAGAAGCCTTACCACTGCTCCCAATGTGGAAAGTGTTTCAACCAGTCGGGGGAGCTGAAACGGCAGGAGAGAATACACACAGGGGAGAAGCCTTACCACTGCTCCCAATGTGGAAAGTGTTTCAACCGGAAAGCAAACCTGAAAGCTCATGAGAGAATACACACAGGAGAGAAGCCTTACCACCGCTCCCAATGTGGAAAGTGTTTCAACCAAAGAGTAAACCTGAAACAACATGAGAGAATACACACAGGAGAGAAGCCTTACCACTGCTCCCAATGTGGAAAGTGTTTCAACCAGTCGGGGGAGCTGAAACGGCATGAGAGAATACACACAGGAGAGAAGACTTACCACTGCTCCCAATGTGGAAAGTGTTTCAACCAGTCGGGGGCGCTGAAACTACATGAGAGAATACACACAGGAAAGAAGCCTTACCACTGCTCCCAGTGTGGAAAGAGTTTCAACCGGAAAGCATGCCTGAACCAACATGAGAGAATACACACAGGGCAGAAGCCTTACCACTCCTCCCAGGGTGCAAAGCTTTTGCCCATTTAGGAAGCCTGAAAGAACACATTAGACTGCACACAGAGTAGAAGGCTTAGGAAAGCTCAGACTGTGGGAAAACATATTACTCATAACAGTGATTTAAACGTCATTAGAGAATCCACACAGGACAGAGAAATTAGAGACAGGAGAGAGAAATTACTTCTCTTGGCGTGTATGTTGATATTTCACATCACATTGACTTAAAATGCATCAGAGAACATACACAGTGCTCCCGTTGTCTTATATTGTTGACTGACAATGTGTTTACCTGTCTTTACCATATGAAATTAAATGGTACAGGGTATACTCAAACATATATTTGTTTGTTTTTATTAGAAAACATGAAGTGAATATGGAGTCTGTCAGTTTGAATATAAAGAAGATCAGGTTCCTTGTTTTAAATTGTCCTTTTTTTAAACTCTTTGTGTGTTTATCTGGGTGTCATTCCTCCAGCACTACAGATAATCAAGTGATATTTGGATGTGATGCATTTGTTCCATTGTTGACATCTGCATTGTTGGCCCACTGATGATTTAATTAAATGAAAATGTTAATTGTTTGTGTGTCCACATAACTGAGTATGTGACTAACCTTGTGAAACTGTCCTATTATAAGCTCCTGTTCTTGGGACTATCATTCTGTGTTGCAAACCAGCTGCACCTGCATCCTTGTATGAATAAAGTCCCTCCCAGGAACAGGAAACTATAAAGATATGTGCTAATCACTCAATGCTTCAGGAATTCAGACTGTCTCCACTGCACTGTGTAACTCTGTTATTCTCTGTGAGCTCAGAAATAAAGAATCTTGGTTTGACTTGGACTCCAGCAGATCCTTATTTTATAATATCCACCACAACTCTCCCACAGATTGCTGTGTATTATTGTCTCAATGAAGAGTTCCTCTTTCGACTTTCCTGGTGGCATTTACAAACCTCCCACTGGTTGAATAAACGTTGTTACCCGAATGATGAGATTATTATTTTATTTGTCAAATGGCAACCAAATCAAATCTATTTATATAGCCCTTCGTACATCAGCTGATATCTCAAAGTGCTGTACAGAAACCCAGCCTAAAACCCCAAACAGCAAGCAATGCAGGTGTAGAAGCACGGTGGCTAGGAAAAACTCCCTAGAAAGGCCAAAACCTAGGAAGAAACCTAGAGAGGAACCAGGCTATGTGGGGTGGCCAGTCCTCTTCTGGCTGTGCCGGGTGGAGATTATAACAGAACATGGCCAAGATGTTCAAATGTTCATAAATGACCAGCATGGTTGAATAATAATAAGGCAGAACAGTTGAAACTGGAGCAGCAGCACAGTCAGGTGGAAGTTGAAACTGGAGCAGCAGCATGGCCAGGTGGACTGGGGACAGCAAGGAGTCATCATGTCAGGTAGTCCTGGGGCATGGTCCTAGGGCTCAGGTCAGTTGAAACTGGAACAGCAGCATGGCCAGGTGGACTGGGGACAGCAAGGAGTCATCATGTCAGGTAGTCCTGGGGCATGGTCCTAGGGCTCAGGTCAGTTGAAACTGGAACAGCAGCGTGGACTGGGGACAGCAAGGAGTCATGTCTGGTAGTCCTGGGGCATGGTCCTAGGGCTCAGGTCCTCCGAGAGAGAGAAAGAAAGAGAGAAGGAGAGAATTAGAGAACGCACACTTAGATTCACACAGGACACCGAATAGGACAGGAGAAGTACTCCAGATATAACAAACTGACCCCAGCCCCCCGACACATAAACTACTGCAGCATAAATACTGGAGGCTGAGACAGGAGGGGTTAGGAGACACTGTGGCCCCATCCGAGGACACCCCCGGACAGGGCCAAACAGGAAGGATATAACCCCACCCACTTTGCCAAAGCACAGCCCCACACCACTAGAGGGATATCTTCAACCACCAACTTACCATCCTGAGACAAGGCTGAGTATAGCCCACAAAGATCTCCGCCATGGCACAACCCAAGGGGGGCGCCAACCCAGACAGGATGACCACAACAGTGAATCAACCCACTCAGGTGACGCACACCCCCTCCAGGGACGGCATGAGAGAGCCCCAGTAAGCCAGTGACTCAGCCCCTGTAATAGGGTTAGAGGCAGAGAATCCCAGTGGAAAGAGGGGGACCGGCCAGGCAGAGACAGCAAGGGCGGTTCGTTGCTCCAGAGCAAAACCTTGAAATCAGCCCTTGCTTTGACAGGAAGCCAGTGTAGAGAGTCTAGCACTGGAGTAATATGATCAAATTTTTTGGTTCTAGTCAGGATTCTAGCAGCCGTATTTAGCACTAACTGAAGTTTATTTAGTGCTTTATCCGGGTAGCCGGAAAATAGAGCATTGCAGTAGTCTAACCTAGAAGTGACAAAAGCATGGATTAATTTTTCTGCGTCATTTTTGGACAGAAAGTTTCTTTTTTTTTTTTGCAATGTTACGTAGATGGAAAAAAGCTGTCCTCGAAATGGTCTTGATATGTTCTTCAAAAGAGAGATCAGGGTCCAGAGTAACGCCGAGGTCCTTCACAGTTTTATTTGAGACGACTACAACCATTAAGATTAATTGTCAGATTCAACAGAAGATCTCTTTGTTTCTTGGGACCTAGAACAAGCATCTCTGTTTTGTCCGAGTTTAATAGTAGAAAGTTTGCAGCCATCCACTTCCTTATGTCTGAAACACATGCTTCTAGCTTGGGCAATTTTGTGGCTTCACCATGTTTCATTGAAATGTACAGCTGTGTGTCATCCGCATAGCAGTGAAAGTTTACATTATGTTTTCGAATAACATCCCCAAGAGGTAAAATATATAGTGAAAACAATAGTGGTCCTAAAACGGAACCTTGAGGAACACCGAAATTTACAGTTGATTTGTCAGAGGACAAACCATTCACAGAGACAAACTGATATCTTTCCGACAGATAAGATCTAAACCAGGCCAGAACATGTGTAGACCAATTTGGGTTTCCAATCTCTCCAAAAGAATGTGGTGATCGATGGTATCAAAAGCAGCACTAAGGTCTAGGAGCACGAGGACAGATGCAGAGCCTCGGTCCGATGCCATTAAAATGTCATTTACCACCTTCACAAGTGCCGTCTCAGTGCTATGATGGGGTCTAAAACCAGACTGAAGCATTTCGTATACATTGTTTGTCTTCAGGAAGGCAGTGAGTTGCTGCGCAACAGCCTTCTCTAAAATTTTTGAGAGGAATGGAAGATTCGATATAGGCCGATAGTTTTTTATATTTTCTGGGTCAAGGTTTGGCTTTTTCAAGAGAGGCTTTATTACTGCCACTTTTAGTGAGTTTGGTACACATCTGGTGGATAGAGAGCCGTTTATTATGTTCAACATAGGAGGGCCAAGCACAGGAAGCAGCTCTTTCAGTAGTTTAGTTGGAATAGGGTCCAGTATGCAGCTTGAAGGTTTAGAGGCCATGATTATTTTCATCATTGTGTCAAGAGATATAGTACTAAAACACTTGAGCGTCTCTCTTGATCCTAGGTCCTGGCAGAGTTGTGCAGACTCAGGACAACTGAGGTTTGGAGGAATACGCAGGTTTAAAGAGGAGTCCGTAATTTGCTTTCTAATAATCATAATCTTTTCCTCAAAGAAGTTCATGAATTTATCACTGCTAAAGTGAAAGTCATCCTTCCTTGGGGAATGCTGCTTTTTAGTTAGCTTTGCGACAGTATCAAAAAGGAATTTCGGATTGTTCTTATTTTCCTCAATTAAGTTAGAAAAATAGGATGATCGAGCAGCAGTAAGGGCTCTTCGGGTACCGTCCTTCCAAGCTAGTCGGAAGACTTCCAGTTTGGTGTGGTGCCATTTCCGTTCCAATTTTCTGGAAGCTTGCTTCAGAGCTCAGGTATTTTCTGTGTACCAGGGAGCTAGTTTCTTATGAGAATTTTTTTTAGTTTTTAGGGGTGCAACTGCATCTAGGGTATTGCGCAAGGTTAAATTGAGATCCTCAGTTAGGTGGTTAACTGATTTTTGTCCTCTGGCGTCCTTGGGTAGGCAGAGGGAGTCTGGAAGGGCATCAAGGAATCTTTGTGTTGTCTGTGAATTTATAGCACGACTTTTGATGTTCCTTGGTTGGGGTCTGAGCAGATTATTTGTTGCAATTGCAAACGTAATAAAATGGTGGTCTGATAGTCCAGGATTATGAGGAAAAACATTAAGATCCACAACATTTATTCCATGGGACAAAACTAGGTCCAGCGTATGACTGTGACAGTGAGTGGGTCCAGAGACATGTTGGACAAAACCCACTGAGTCAATGATGGCTCCGAAAGCCTTTTGGAGTGAGTCTGTGGACTTTTCCATGTGAATATTAAAGTCACCAAAGATTAGAATATTATCTGCTATGACTACAAGGTCCGATAGGAATTCAGGGAACTCAGTGAGAAACGCTGTATATGGCCCAGGAGGCCTGTAAACAGTAGCTATAAAAAGTGATTGAGTAGGCTGCATAGATTTCATGACCAGAAGCTCAAAAGACGAAAACGTCATTTTTTTTTTGTAAATTGAAATTTGCTATCGTAAATGTTAGCAACACCTCCGCCTTTGCGGGATGCACGGGGGATATGGTCACTAGTGTAGCCAGGAGGTGAGGCCTCATTTAAAACGGTAAATTCATCAGGCT
Organism: Oncorhynchus nerka; assembly: GCF_034236695.1. Lineage (NCBI taxonomy): Eukaryota > Metazoa > Chordata > Actinopteri > Salmoniformes > Salmonidae > Oncorhynchus > Oncorhynchus nerka. The sequence goes on from NW_027037413.1 coordinate 9,128, forward strand.
TAAGCCATGTTTCAGTCAGGCCAATCACATCAAGATTATGATCAGTGATTAGTTCATTGACTATAATTGCCTTTGAAGTAAGGGATCTAACATTAAGTAGCCCTATTTTGAGATGTGAGGTATCATGTAATGACAGGAATGGAGGTGGTCTTTATCCTAGTGAGATTGCTAAGGCGAACACCGCCATGTTTAGTTTTGCCCAACCTAGGTCGAGGCACAGACACGGTCTCAATGGTGATAGCTGAGCTGACTACACTGACTGTGCTAGTGGCAGACTCCACTATGCTGGCAGGCTGGCTAACAGCCTGCTGCCTGGCCTCCACCCTATTTCATTGTGGAGCTAGAGGAGTTAGAGCCCTGTCTATGTTGGTAGATAAGATGAGAGCACCCCTCCAGCTAGGATGGAGTCCGTCAGTCCTCAGCAGGTCAGGTTTGGTCCTGTTTGTGGGTGAGTCCCAGAAAGAGGGCCAATTATCTACAAATTCTATCTTTTGGGAGGGGCAGAAAACAGTTTTCAACCAGCGATTGAGTTGTGAGACTGCTGTAGAGCTCATCAATCCCCCTAACTGGGAGGGGGCCAGAGACAATTACTCGATGCCGACACATCTTTCTAGCTGATATGCACGCAGAAGCTATGTTGCGCTTGGTGATCTCTGACTGTTTCATCCTAACATCGTTGGTGCCGACGTGGATAACAATATCTCTATACTCTCTACACTCGCCAGTTTTAGCTTTAGCCAGCACCATCTTCAGATTAGCCTTAACGTTGGTAGCCCTGCCCCCGGGTAAACAGTGTACATGATCGCTGGATGATTCGCTTTAAGTCTAATACTGCGGGTAATGGAGTCGCCAATGACTAGAGTTTTCAATTTGTCAGAGCTAATGGTGGGAAGCTTCGGCGTCTCAGACCCCGTAACTGGAGGAGTAGAGACCAGAGAAGAATCGGCCTCTGACTCCGACCCGCTGCTTAATGGGGAAAACCGGTTGAAAGTTTCTGTCGGCTGATTGAGCAACACCGGTTGAGCGTTCCTACAGCATTTCCTTCCAGAAACCGTGAGAAAGTTGTCCGGCTGCGGGGACTGTGCCAGGGGATTTATACTACTATCTGTACTTACTGGTGGCACAGACGCTGTTTCATCCTTTCCTACACTGAAATTACCCTTGCCTAACGATTGCGTCTGAAGCTGTGCTGCAAGCCCAGCTTCAGACGCAATCGTTAGGCAAGGGTAATTTCAGTGTAGGAAAGGATGAAACAGCGTCTGTAAGGCGAGTACAGCGGCTGCAATTAGAAGGCATCATGTTAATGTTACTACTTAGCTTCGGCTGTTGGAGGTCCTGACGAATCGTGTCCAGATAAAGAGTCCGGAGTGAAAAAGTTGAGGAAAAAATAAATAAATATATGAACGGTAATTAAAAAGTGAAAACCGTAAAGTTGTCAGGTAGCAAAATAGGTTGGCAACAAAACGCACAGCAACTTGAAAACAAGCCTGCAAGTTGTGACCGGAAATGACGTTTTCAACCAAGCATCGATCATCATGTCACCAGAATAAGAACCTCAAAATGTATTGGAAAGGAGCATCAAGCTCATCACATGCACTTTCACCACCCTGTGAAGTTCATAACTTATTTCATCTGTAGCCTAATAAACTACATGGTTTCTCAAGTCATAGTGGGAGGACCACACAACATATCATCATGTGACTCCAAGTTAACTAAGATGTGATTGTTATCATTAAGGAGTTTCCACAGCCATTTCTCGCTTAGGCATTTTTACTGACACAAAAAGACAAACAAATTGTCAAACGAAGTAACAAATCGTCTGTCACCATTTATAAAATTGTTCAGGCATATCCTGTTTCCATCATTACTTTTGAAATGGTTGGATCAATATCCACCTTCATGATGTGGATGAAGCCTGATTTGGAATGTCTGAGTAGTTCTATATGATGTCATAATTCACCCCTCTGATAATCAAGTGATATTTGGAATGTCTGAGTAGTTCTATCTGATGTCATAATACACCCCTCTGATAGTGATACATTTGTTCCATTGTTTCCATGTCAGTTGGTTTCCCACTCTGATGATTTATATCTGACAGAGGGGCTTTAAATGAATAGTATGGTGACATCTTAGTGTGTCTTGAAATAGGATTATTAATCATAAACTCCTACAGCAACAATACAATGCAGCTTTGACATCAAGAAGAGAATGGGCTGATGGGTGGTGGTGCTACTCTATAGGTAAGGCTGTCCAATATGAATGTTCAATACACACAATAGGTTGGTTATGGAGGGTGATGTATCACCCAGACTCATTTTGTAAACTATACATAGTTGTGTTCTTTGGTTGTCACTAAGTTGGCTGATATCCCATTTTATGGGGTCACTCCACAGTTAAGGCTGTATGGTGCCTATACAAAGTCTACACTTTGCTCCTTTCATATTTCTTTTGATCCTGATAAACTCCCCAGTCCCTGCCAGTGACAAGCATACCCATAACATGATTCTGCCACCACAATACTTAATGTGTGGTCCGTCTCCAGGTCATCAGACTGTTAAATAGTCACCTCTAGCCGGCCTCCGCCCAGTACCCTGCCCTGAACTTTAGTCACTGTTACTAGCCGTCTAACACCCAGTACTCCACCCTGTATTCTAGTCAAGGCTCATCCTATATAACTACTGCTGTACACACCTTTTATATTCATATACGGTCCATAATGTCTAGACACACCATCATATACATTGTAAACCAACTGTATATATTTATATTCCAGACTCTGACATTCCTCGTTCTACCATTTCAATATTTCTAAATCCTTAAAATAAATTGGAGGGAAAATCAGTAGGTCACACAAATGACTATTTCTAAACAAAGATAATAGACAAGTAGAATGGGAGAGGTTTCTTATACTATCTTTACTTACTCAGTGAAGAGACTCCAGGGACGGAGATGAAGGCTGTAGGAATGAAGATCAGACAGTGAAGAGACTCCAGGGATGGCGATGAAGGCTGTAGGAATGAAGATCAGACAGTGAAGAGACTCCAGGGATGGTGATGAATGCTGTAGGAATGAAGATCAGACAGTGAAGAGACTCCAGGGATGGTGATGAAGGCTGTAGGAATGAAGATCAGACAGTGAAGAGACTCCAGGGACAGAGATGAAGGCTGTAGGAATGAAGATCAGACAGTGAAGAGACTCCAGGGATGGTGATGAAGGCTGTAGGAATGAAGATCAGACAGTGAAGAGACTCCAGGGACAGAGATGAAGGCTGTAGGAATGAAGATCAGACAGCAATACTGGTCCTGTGGTCAGGTGGGTGAGTGGTCGATCCGGACAATGATTGTGAGGAAGCATGCGGGGAACAGGCTCCTTTCTACTACCATTCTGGGTTCTGGATACATGCCAACAAAGACTACAACTGCTTCAAACAATGGGAGTGGCTACCATTGACCACCACACTTTCTTTCATAACCAGGAAGCCCATGTTGAGCCATCAGTGTTCTCACTATGGAAGAGGGAGCAGGAAGCCGTCATCCAGTCTCTCAAGGACAAAGGTGCAGCACTGGTGTTAGTAGCTGATGACAGAAGTGACAGCCTGGATACAAAACAAAGTTTGACACGATCAGTGTTGTTGAGCAGAGAATCAACCAGAGAATCAACCAGATTGTTTCACAGTCAGTGTTGTTGAGCAGAGAATCAACCAGGTTGTTGATGTTATTCAGGTACATAATACATTTTATTTGTTTAATTCTGTTTTATTCAATTAGAATAATTTACTCTGAATGAGAACAAGAACATCTGTGATCTTTATGCATTATAACATCGATTGACTAAATGATGACGCTGACAGCTTTGTAGTAAAACCAGGGTTGGAGTCAAATCCATTTAATTTCCAGTCAATTCAGAAAGTAAACCAAATTCCACATTTTCCTCATTGAAAACCATAGAAGAGAATTGGAATTTTCAGTTTACTTCCTGAATTTACTGGAATATTCTAAAATTGATTCAATTGGGAGGTTTTCCTCATGAATCTGCACAACAACACCCCATAATGACGAAGCAAAAACAGGATTTTAGAAATGTTTGCAAATGCATTTAAATATTAAACTGAAATATCACATTTAAATACGTATTCAGAACCTTAACTCAGTGCTTTGTTGAAGCACTTTTGGCAGTGATTATAGCCTCACGCCGCCTTGGGTATAACACTACAATCTTGGCACCCCTGTATTTGTGGAGTTTCTCCCATTCTTCTCTGCAGATCCTCTCAAGATCTGTCAGGTTGGATGGAGAGTGTCACTGCGCAGCTATTTTCAGGTTTTCTTCAGAGTTGTTCGATCGGGTTCAAATCCGGGCTCTGGCTTAGCCACTCAAGGACATTCAGAGACTTGTCCCAAAGCCACTTCTATGTTGTCTTCGCTGTGTGCTTAGGGTCGTTGTCCTGTTGGAAGATGAACCTTTGCCCCAGTCTGAGGTCCTGAGTGCTCTTGAGCAGGTTTTCATCAACTATCTCTCTGTACTTTGCTCCGTTCATCTTTCCCTCGATCCTGACTAGTCTCCCAGTCCCTGCCGCTGAAAAACATCCCCACACCATGATGCTGCCACCACCACTCTTCACCGTAGGGATGGTGCCAGGTTTCCTCCAGACCTGACGCTTGGCATTCAGGCCAAAGAGTTTAATCTTGGTTTCATCAGATCAGAGACTCACGTCTGTAGCCATCAATTGCTTTGAAAGGCTGGTCATGGCTCACACCCCACCATTATCCAATAAACCCTGGACCCACTCTAATTTGCATACCACCCAACAGATCCACAAATGATACAATCTCTATTGCACTCAACACTGCCCTTTCACATCTGGACAAAGGAATACCTATGTACAGTCGTGGCCAAACTTTTTGAGAATGATACAAATATTAATTTTCACAAAGTGTGCTGCCTCCGTTTGTATGACGGCAATTTGAAGATACTCCAGAATCTTATGAAGAGTGATCAGATGAATTGCAATTAATTGCAAAGTCCCTCTTTGCCATTCAAATTAACTGAATCCCCCAAAAACTTTTCCACTGCATTTCAGCCCTGCCACAAAAGGACCAGCTGACATCATGTCAGTGATTCTCTCGTTAACACAGGTGTGGGTGTTGACGAGGACAAAGCTGGAGATCACTCTGTCATGCTGATTGAGTTCGAATTTTGTATTTTTTATTTTATTTTTTTACCTTTATTTAACTAGTTAAGAACAAATTCTTCCAGAATAACAGACTGGAAGCTTCAAAGGGAGGGTGGTGCTTGGAATCATTGTTCTTCCTCTGTCAACGATGGTTACCTGCAAGGAAACACGTGCCGTCATCATTGCTTTGCAGGCAAGGATATTGTGGCCAGTAAGATTTGACCAAAAATAAACCATTTATCGGATCATCAAGAACTTCAAGGAGAGCGGTTCAATTGTTGTGAAGAAGGCTTCAGGGTGCCCAAGAAAGTCCAGCAAGCTCCAGGACCGGCTCCTAAAGTTGATTCAGCTGCGGGATCGGGGCACCATCAGTACAGAGCTTGCTCAGGAATGGCAGCAGGCAGGTGTGAGGGCAGCAGGCAGGTGTGAGTGCATCTGCACGCACAGTGAGGCGAAGACTTTTGGAGGATGGCCTGTTGTGAAGAAGGGCAGGAGAGAAGCCACTTCTCTCCAGGAAGAATATCAGGGACAGATTGATATTTTGCAAAAAAGGTACAGGGATTGGACAGCTGAGGACTGGGGTAAAGTCATTTTCTCTCATGAATCCCATTTCCGATTGTTTGGGGCATCCGTAAAAAAGCTTGTCCGGAGAAGACAAGGTGAGCTCTACCATCAGTCCTGTGTCATGCCAACAGTAAAGCATCCTGAGACCATTCAAGTATGGGGTTGCTTCTCAGCCAAGGGAGTGGGCTCACTCTCAATTTTTACTCAGAACACAGCCATGAATAAAGAATGGTACCAACACATCCTCCGAGAGCAACTTCTCCCAACTATCCAGGAACAGTTTGGTGATGAACAATGGCTTTTCCAGCATGATGGAGCACCTTGCCATAAGGCAAAAGTGATATCTAAGTGGCTCGGGGAACAAAACATCGATATTTAGGGTCCATGGTCAGGAAACTCCCAGACTGTAATTGAGCATTGGTGTTCAATCCTCAAGTGGCGGGTGGACAAACGAAAACGCACAAATTCTGACAAACTCCAAGCATTGATTATGCAAGAATGGGCTGCCATCAGTCAGGATGTGGCCCATAAGTTAATTGACAGCATGCCAGGGTGGATTGCAGAGGTCTTGAAAAAGAAGGGTCAACACTGCAAATATTGACTCTTTGCATCAACTTCATGTAATTGTCAATAAAAGCCTTTGACACTTATGAACTGCCCACCCCACCCCCACCCCCCACGCTGCTACTTCACTATTCCATAGTGACATCTGACAAAAATATCTAAAGACACTGAAGCAGCAAACTTTGTGGAAATTAATATTTGTGTCATTCTCAAAACTTTTGGCCATGACTGTAGAGGCGGCAAGTGGTTAGAAAATTGTGCCAGTAACCGTAAAGGTGCTAGATCCAATCTCTGAGCTAACAAGGTAAAAATCTGTCTTTCTACCCGTCAACATGGCAGTTGTGTTACGGCTTCTAGGAATGGTGGGTGGAGGAGTCAAGCGAAGAGAGCAGGTTAGTTCCGAACGTGGATCTTTATTCAAAAGACAGCGAAAACGGACATGTAAAACACAAGGGCCCATGAAACAACCCGTCCAAACAAACAGGACTAAACTGTCTGGAAAAATAGAGACCACAAAATAAACCAATACCATAAAACAGAGAACAAGCCCGTACAATAGCCAGCGGGCCTAGTGCCCTTAAATAGCCTACAAACAAAACTAAACTCAAAACAGGTGTTACCAATTAGACCCAACTAACAGAAACAAAAAGGAAAGGGAATCGATGGCAGCTAGTAGGCCGGCGACGACGACCGCCGAGCGCCGCCCAAACAGGAAGAGGCACCATCTTCGGCGGGATTCGTGACAAGTTAACCCACTTTCATAGGCTGTCATTGTAAATAAGAATTTGTTCTTTAACTGACTTGCCTAGATAAAAAATAAAAAAGGTGAGAATGCTATTCATTGACTACAGCTACACTTTCAACACCATAGTGCCCTCAAAGCTCATCTCTAAGCTTAGGAACCTGGTAACTGGATCCTGGACTTCCTGACGGGCCACCCCCAGGTGGTAGGAGTAAGTAACAACACATCTGCCACGCTGATCCCACAGGGGCCCCCTCAGGGGTGCATGCTCAGCTCCCTCCTGTACTCCCTGTTCACTCATGACTGCATGGCCAGACACGACTCCCACACCATCATTAAGTTCGCTGATGACGCAACAGTGTCATCAGGCCTGATCACTGACAACAACAACAAGAAAGCCTACAAGGAGGAGGTCAGAGACCTGGTTGTGTGGTGCCAGGACAGCAACCATTCCCTCAATGTGATCAAGATAAAGGAGATGATTGTGGACTACAGGAAAAGGAGGACCAAGCACGCCCCATTCTCATCGACGGAGCTGTAGTGGAGCAGGTTGAACGCTTCAAGTTCCTTGGTGTCCGCATCAACAACAAACTATCATGGTCCAAGCACACCAAGACAGTCGTGAAAAGGGCACGACAAAACCTATTCCCCCTCAGGATACTGAAAATATTTGTCATGGGTCCTCAGATCCTCAAAACGTTCTACAGCTGCACCATCGAGAGCATGACTGATTGCATCATTGCCTGGTTTGGCAATTGCTCGGCCTCTGACCGCAAGGCACTACAGAGGGCAGTGCGTACGGCCCAGTACATCACTAGGGCCAAGCTTCCTGCCACTCAGGACTTCTATACCAGGCGGTGTCAGAGGGACTGCCCCCCACCCCCCCTCCCCTTTACGCTGCTGCTACTCTCTGTTTATTATCTATGCGTAGTCACTTTAACTCTACCTACATGTGCATATTGCCTCATTTACCTTGACTAACCGGTGCCCCGGCACATGGACTCTGTACCGGTACCCCCTGTAAATAGCCTCCACATTGCCTCGCTATTGTTATTTTACTGCTGCTCTTTAATTATTTGTTACTTTTATTTCATCATTTTTTTTCAAACATAACTATTTTTTTTAACTTAATACATCCTCTTGCTTCTACTCGGGACGCTTGCGTCCCAACTAGAGCTCTGGAAATGCACATGCGCTACGCTAAATGCTAATAGTATTAGTTAAAACTCAAACGTTCATTAAAATACACATGCAGGGTATCGAATTAAAGCTACACTCGTTGTGAATCCAGGCAACAAGTCAGATTTTTAAAATGCTTTTCGGCGACAGCATGAGAAGCTATTATCTGATAGCATGCACCAATACACTACAACACAAAAGCCACGCAGGGGACGTAAACAAAATAATTAGCATTTCGGCGTTACACAAACCGCACAATAAAATAGAAAACAGTCATTACCTTTCACCATCTTCTTTGTTGGCACTCCTAGATGTCCCATAAACACTATTGGGTCTTTATTTCGATTAAATCGGTCCATATAAAGCCAAGATATCGTTATATGTAGACTGTGTGATAAACGAAAAAAACAGCGTTTTCAAAACGTAACGTCATTTTTTAAAATTCAAAAAGTCGACGATAAACTTTCACAAAACACTTCGAAATACTTTTGTAATGCAACTTTAGGTATTAGTAAACGTTAATAAGCATCAGGAGGCGATGTTAAAATCATTAGCTGTCCGTCTGGAAAAATGTCCGGCTAGAAACTCAACCAAAATATCCGGTCCTAGACCTGAAGAAATACGGTGCCTTGCATGTGTTTGACCAAGAAAAAACTCGAAGGCAAATGACAAGACTCTAGACACCGTGTGGAAGCTGTAGGTACTGCAACCTCAGTCAATTAATTGTGGTTCACCTTTATCAATGGGTTCAAGTAGCGCATGGATATATTTTTCCATTTTCAGTGATCAGTTTTTCCTGTGCTTTTCGATGTAAATGCCGTTCTGGTAAAGCCACAGCAGTGATTTAACCAGTTTTATAAACGTCTGAGTGTTTTCTATCCATACAGACTAAGCAAATGCATATACTATATTCCTGGCATGAGTAGCAGGGTGCTGAAATGTTGTGCGATTTTTAACAGAATGTTCAAAAAAGTAGAGGGTAGGAGGAAGAGGTTTTAATTAAAGTATTTTTCTTAACTGCATTGTTGGTGAAGGGCTTGTAAGTAAGCATTTCACTAAGGTCTACACCGGTTGTATTCGGCACGTGAATAATAATATTTAATTTGATTTTCATACTTTTCTAATAAAACACTTTTCAACCCATATGATCTATTACATAATAAAAGTCGTAATGCAAATATCATGTCATAGTGAATTCATGACATGTGAACGAACAAGCCTGTTCATACTTTATAATATGGCTATACAGTTGGGAAAACAAGTATTTGATACACTGCCGATTTTGCAGGTTTTCCTACTTACAAAGCATGTAGAGGTCTGTCATTTTTATCATAGATACACTTCAACCGTGAGAGACGGAATCTAAATCAAAAATCCTGAAAATCACATTGAATGATTTTTAAGTAATTAATTTGCATTTTATTGAGACCCAGAGTTACTTCTGCTGCAGAGGATAAGTTCATTAGAGTTACCAGCCTCAGAAATTGCTGCCCAAATAAATGCTTCACAGAGTTGAATGAAAAGACACATCTCAATATCAACTGTTCAGAGGAGACTGTGTGAATCAGGCCTTCGTGGTCGAATTGATGCAAAGAAACCACTACTCAAGCACACCAAAAGAAGAAGAGACTTGGGCCAAGAAACACGAGCAAACCTTCACATTGACCCTGTACTGGTACCTCCTATATATAGCCTCCACGTTGTCTCTGTACTGGTACCTCCTGTATATAGCCTCCATATTGACTCTGTACTGGTACGTCCTGTATATAGCCTCCACATTGACTCTGTACTGGTACCCCCTGTATATAGCCTCCACATTGACTCTGTACTGGTACCTCCTGTATATAGCCTCCACATTGACTCTGTACTGGTACCTCCTGTATATAGCCTCCACATTGACTCTGTACCAGTACCCCCTGTATATAGCCTCCACATTGACTCTGTACTTGTACCCCCTGTATATAGCCTCCACATTGACTCTGTACTGGTACCTCCTGTATACAGCCTCCACATTGACACTGTACTAGTACCCCCTGTAT
>NW_027037414.1:5000-19393 GCF_034236695.1 Oncorhynchus nerka
GGAGAACAGACAGATTAACACTACTGGTCTAGAGGAGAACAGACAGATTAACACTACTGGTCTGGAGGAGAACAGACAGATTAACACTACTGGTCTGGAGGAGAACAGACAGATTAACACTACTGGTCTGGAGGAGAACAGACAGATTAACACTACTGGTCTGAAGGAGAACAGACAGATTAACACTACTGGTCTGGAGGAGACCAGACAGATTAACACTACTGGGTACTGGTCTGGAGGAGAACAGACAGATTAACACTACTGGTCTGAAGGAGAACAGACAGATTAACACTACTGGTCTGGAGGAGACCAGACAGATTAACACTACTGGGTACTGGTCTGGAGGAGAACAGACAGATTAACACTACTGGTCTGGAGGAGGACAGACAGATTAACACTACTGGTCTACACTACTGGTCTGGAGAACAGACAGATTAACACTACTGGTCTGGAGGAGAACAGACAGATTAACACTACTGGTCTGGAGGAGAACAGACAGATTAACACTACTGGTCTGGAGGAGGACAGACAGATTAACACTACTGGTCTGGAGGAGAACAGACAGATTAACACTACTGGTCTGGAGGAGAACAGACAGACTTCGGAGGAGAACAGACAGATTAACACTACTGGTCTGGAGGAGAACAGACAGATTAACACTACTGGTCTAGAGGAGAACAGACAGATTAGCACTACTGGGAGGAGAACAGACAGATTAACACTACTGGTCTGAGGAGAACAGACAGATTAACACTACTGGTCTAGAGGAGAACAGACAGATTAACACTACTGGTCTGGAGGAGAACAGACAGATTAACACTACTGGTCTGGAGGAGAACAGACAGATTAACACTACTGGTCCGGAGGAGAACAGACAGATTAACACTACTGGTCTGGAGGAGAACAGACAGATTAACACTAAACTCACCTGGGTCTCGTACAAAGAGTGCCTGGTGTTGTGTTGGCGTGTTTTTAAAACACCTCTCACAGAAGTCAAAGACAGTGTCTACATTTGAACCTACTAGGGAACATCTGACAGCCATCACAGCTGCAGGAACAGAGTTAACACAGAGATCAGAGGTGACCATCACAGCTGCAGGAACAGAGTTAGACACAGAGGTGGACCATCTGAGGAAAACAGAGTTAGACACAGAGACAGGTGACCATCACAGCTGCAGGAACAGAGTTAGACACAGAGATCAGAGGTGACCATCTGCAGGAACAGAGTTAGACACAGAGATCAGGGTGACCATCACAGCTGCAAGGAACAGGGTTAGACACAGAGGTCAGAGGTGACCATCACAGCTGAGGAAAACAGGAGACACAGATCAGAGTGACCATCACAGCTGAGGAAAACAGAGTTAGACACAGAGATCAGAGGTGACCATCACAGCCGGAACAGGTTAGACACAGAGGTCAGAGGTGACCATCACAGCTGCAGGAACAGAGTCAGACACAGAGGTCAGAGGTGACCATCACAGCTGAGGGAAAACAGGGTTAGACACAGAGATCAGAGGTGACCATCACAGCTGCAGGAACAGAGTTAGACACAGAGATCAGAGGTGACCATCACAGCTGCAGGAACAGGTTTTAAGGTGACCATCACAGCTGCAGGAACAGAGTTCACAGAGAAGGTGACCATCACAGCTGCAGGAACAGAGTTAGACACAGAGGTGACCATCACAGCTGCAGGAACAGTTTGACCCATCACAGCTGCAGGAACAGAGTTAGACACAGAGATCAGGGGTGACCATCACAGCTGCAGGAACAGAGTTAGACACAGAGGTGACCATCACAGCTGCAGGAACAGAGTTAGACACAGAGGTGACCATCACAGCTGCAGGAACAGAGTTAGACACAGAGATCAGGGGTGACCATCACAGCTGCAGGAACAGAGTTAGACACAGAGGTCAGAGGTGACCATCACAGCTGCAGGAACAGAGTCAGACACAGAGGTCAGAGGTGACCATCACAGCTGAGGGAAAACAGAGTTAGACACAGAGATCAGAGGTGACCATCACAGCTGCAGGAACAGAGTCAGACACAGAGGTCAGAGGTGACCATCACAGCTGAGGGAAAACAGGGTTAGACACAGAGATCAGAGGTGACCATCACAGCTGCAGGGAACAAGAGTCAGACACAGAGGTCAGGTGACCATCACAGCTGAGGAAAACAGGGGTTAACACAGAGATCAGAGGTGACCATCACAGCTGCAGGAACAGATCAGACACAGAGGTGGTGATCACAGCTGAGGAAAACAGAGTTAGACACAGAGTCAGGTGACCATCACAGCTGAGGAGAGTTAGACACAGAGATCAGGGTGACCATCACAGCTGAGGGGGAAAACAGAGTTAGACACAGAGATCAGAGGTGACCATCACAGCTGAGAAAACAGAGTTAGACACAGAGATCAGAGGTGACCATCACAGCTGCAGGCAGAGACACAGAGGTCAGAGGTGACCATTACAGCTGCAGGAACAGAGTTAGACACAGAGGTGACCATCACAGCTGCAGGAACAGAGTTAGACACAGAGATCAGAGGTGACCATTACAGCTGCAGGAACAGAGTTAGACACAGAGGTCAGAGGTGACCATCACAGCTGCAGGAAAACAGAGTTAGACACAGATCAGAGGTGATCAGAGGTGACCATGCAGGAACACAGCTCAGAGGTGACCATCACAAGGAACAGAGTTAGACACAGAGGTCAGAGGTGACCATCACAGCTGCAGGAACAGAGGGGTTAGACACAGAGGTCAGAGGTGACCATTACAGCTGCAGGAACAGAGTTAGACACAGAGATCAGAGCGTGACCATACAGCTGCAGGAACAGAGTTAGACACAGAGAGGTGACCAGTTAGACACAGAGATCAGGTGACCATCACAGCTGAGGAAAACAGAGTTAGACACAGAGATCAGAGGTGACCATCACAGCTGCAGGAAAACAGAGTTAGACACAGAGGTGACCATCACCGCTGCAGGAACAGTTGACACAGGGTCAGAGGTGACCATTACAGCTGCAGGAACAGAGGAACAGGTGACCATCACAGCTGCAGGAACAGAGTTGAACACAGAGATCAGAGGTGACCATTACAGCTGCAGGAACAGAGTTAGACACAGAGGTCAGAGGTGACCATCACAGCTGAGGGAAAACAGAGTTAGACACAGAGATCAGAGGTGACCATCACAGCTGAGGGAACAGAGTCAGACACAGAGGTCAGAGGTGACCATCACAGCTGCAGGAACAGAGTTAGACACAGAGGTCAGAGGTGACCATTACAGCTGCAGGAACAGAGTTAGACACAGAGATCAGAGGTGACCATCACAGCTGCAGGAACAGAGTTAGACACAGAGGTCAGAGGTGACCATTACAGCTGCAGGAACAGAGTTAGACACAGAGATCAGAGGTGACCATTACAGCTGCAGGAACAGAGTTAGACACAGAGATCAGAGGTGACCATCACAGACCGTATAAGCGGTTAAAACATCCATTGATTGATTGGGTCCATTGATGAAAACATTGATTGATTGGGTCCATTGATAACTTGGGTCATGTCATTGTGAACAGTATTGAGGCCATCGTTTTCTTAATGGACGTGCCTGGTCAAATATATAAAGGTCAAATAAAACATCTATTAAACAATTGTATCATCGGACTCCGGAGTGAACACTGGGTACCAGCTCCATCTCAGACAGCAGCCCGGTCCAGTGAGACTGCTGAGTGAAGTCCAGAATCACATCCTTCCCATTGGCACTGAAAGCTGAACACAGGACAGCACCAGAGTTGACTTATAACCATTATTTAAGCAGGTAGATAACGGAGGGCGACATTTCTCCTTTAAAATGACCATCTTAAAGACGCCAGTGGCCACGAGGTGTTTGGGCCTTAAATATCAAATCAAATCAAATGTATTTATATAGCCCTTCGTACATCAGCTGATATCTCAAAGTGCTGTGCAGAAACCCAGACTAAAACTGGGTAGAAAACAAAATGACCATCTTAAAGACGCCAGTGGCACAATGGGCCACGAGGTGTTTGGGCCTTAAATACAGGTAGAAACAAAATGACCAAAATAAATAGCAAACGAGTGACTTACCCTTGACCACTCCTACACTCCTGTGAGTGACAGAGCCCCATTTGACTTGGCGTCGTGACGGTAGCCTTCACCTCACTTTGTCCCCGATCTTAATGTGGGATGGAGAGGTCTGTGGTGGGAAGCCTGGAGCAAGGAGATCCAGTCACATTAATATCAACATGCTCCTGGCCAATCAGAAAACAGGTTACAGGAGATCCAGTCACATTAATATCAACATGCTCCTGGCCAATCAGAAAACAGGAGGTTACAGGAGATCAGTCACATTAATATCAACATGCTCCTGGCCAATCAGAAAACAGGTTACAGGAGATCCAGTCACATTAATATCAACAGCTTTAAAGCATCCATCTTACCTAGTAGTTGAGTGTGTATATAGCGGACCCAGTAGGTCCCGCTTTCTGCTGCCAGTCACACTGGACATTCAGGTCATGGAGTCCATCTCTGTCCAGTTTAATTACCTTCCCATGTCTCCCTTACACTTCCTCATACGTTCTACAGCACTTCACCATCATGCCCACCTACAGTACATAGGGGTCAGAGGTTAAACACATACAGGGTACATAGGGGTCAGAGAGGTTAATCACTTCCTCATACGTTCTACAGCACTTCACCGTCACCTACTACAGTACATAGGGGTCAGAGGTTAAACACTTCCTCATACGTTCTACAGCACTTCACCATCATGCCCACCTACAGTACATAGGGGTCAGAGGTTAATCACTTCCCTCCTCCGTTCTACAGCACTTCACCGTCATGCCCACCTACAGTACATAGGGGTCAGAGGTTGAGGTCAGACATTAAATACACCTCATACGTTCTACAGCACTTCACCATCATGCCCACCTACAGTACATAGGGGCAGAGGTTAAACACTTCCTCATACGTTCTACAGCACTTCACCATCATGCCCACCTACAGTACATAGGGGTCAGGGTTAAACACTTCCTCATACGTTCTACAGCACTTCACCGTCATGCCCACCTACAGTACATAGGGGTCAGAGGTTAAACACTTCCTCATCGTTCTACAGCACTTCAACGTCATGCCCACCTACAGTACATAGGGGTCAGAGGTTAGAGGTCAGACATTAAATACACTTCCTCATACGTTCTACAGCACTTCACCATCATGCCCACCTACAGTACATAGGGGTCAGAGGTTAAACACTTCCTCACGTTCTACAGCACTTCACCATCATGCCCACCTACAGTACATAGGGGTCAGAGGTTAAACACTTCCTCATACGTTCTACAGCACTTCACCATCATGCCCACCTACAGTACATAGGGGTCAGAGGTTAAACACTTCTCATACGTTCTACAGCACTTCACCGTCATGCCCACCCTACAGTACATAGGGGTCAGAGTTAATCACTTCCTCACGTTCTACAGCACTTCACCATCATGCCCACCTACAGTACATAGGGGGTCAGAGGTTAGAGGTCAGACATGAAATACACCTCATACGTTCTACAGCACACTGTCATCAGAGGCCTGACACCTACAGTACATAGGGGTCAGAGGTTAGAAACACTTCCTCATACGTTCTACAGCACTTCACCATCATGCCCACCTACAGTACATAGGGGTCAGAGGTTAAACACTTCCTCATACGTTCTACAGCACTTCACCATCATGCCCACCTACACAGTACATAGGGTCAGAGAAATACATTTTCCTCATCGGTTAAACACTTCCTCACTTCCTCATGCGTTCTACAGCACTTCACCGTCATGCCCACCTACAGTACATAGGGGTCGAGGTTAGAGGTCAGACATGAAATACACCTCACGTTCTACAGCACTTCACCGTCATGCCCACCTACAGTACATAGGGGTCAGAGGTTAAACACTTCCTCATACGTTCTACAGCACTTCAACGTCATGCCCACCTACAGTACATAGGGGTCAGAGGTTAGAGGTCAGACATGAAATACACCTCATACGTTCTACAGCACTTCACCCGTCATGCCCACCTACAGTACATAGGGGTCAGAGGTTAATCACTTCCTCATACGTTCTACAGCACTTCACCGTCATGCCCACCTACAGTACATAGGGGTCAGAGGTTAGAGGTCAGACATTAAATACACCTCATACGTTCTACAGCACTTCACCATCATGCCCACCTACAGTACATAGGGGTCAGAGGTTAAACACTTCCTCATACGTTCTACAGCACTTCACCATCATGCCCACCTACAGTACATAGGGGTCAGAGGTTAATCACTTCCTCATACGTTCTACAGCACTTCACCATCATGCCCACCTACACACAGAGATCAGAGGTTAGAGGTCAGACATTAAATACACTTCCTCATACATTCTACAGCACTTCATCATCATGCCCAACCTACATACAGAGATCGGGGGTTAGAGGTCAGAAGTTAAATATACTTCCTCATACGCAAGAGACAGAAGAGGAGGCATGACCCACTCACTGGTTGTCTGTTTTTCTCTGGCTCAATGAAAGTCAATGAACTAAGTAGACCAGATCCATCTGCTATTACATTGGTGTCTATGAGACCCATCTGCTATTACATTGGTGTCTATGAGACACATCTGCTATTACATTGGTGTCTATAAGACACAGCCAGTTCAGTAGACCAGATCCATCTGCTATTACATTGGTGTCTATGAGACACAGCCAGTTCAGTAGACCATATCCATCTGCTATTACATTGGTGTCTATGAGACACAGCCAGTTCAGTAGACCAGATCCATCTGCTATTACATTGGTGTCTATGAGACACAGCCAGTTCAGTAGACCAGATCCATCTGCTATTACATTGGTGTCTATGAGACACAGCCAGTTCAGTAGACCAGATCCATCTGCTATTACATTGGTGTCTATGAGACACAGCCAGTTCAGTAGACCAGATCCATCTGCTATTACATTGGTGTCTATGAGACACAGCCAGTTCAGTAGACCAGATCCATCTGCTATTACATTGGTGTCTATGAGACACAGCCAGTTCAGTAGACCAGATCCATCTGCTATTACATTGGTGTCTGAGACAGCCAGTTCAGTAGACCAGATCCATCTGCTATTACATTGGTGTCTATGAGACAGCCAGTTCAGTAGACCATATCCATCTGCTATTACATTGGTGTCTATAAGACACAGCCAGTTCAGTAGACCAGATCCATCTGCTATTACATTGGTGTCTGAGACAGCCAGTTCAGTAGACCAGATCCATCTGCTATTACATTGGTGTCTATGAGACAGCCAGTTCAGTAGACCAGATCCATCTGCTATTACATTGGTGTCTATGAGACAGCCAGTTCAGTAGACCAGATCCATCTGCTAATACATTGGTGTCTATGAGACACAGCCAGTTCAGTAGACCAGATCCATCTGCTAATACATTGGTGTCTATGAGACACAGCCAGTTCAGTAGACCAGATCCATCTGCTATTACATTGGTGTCTATGAGACACAGCCAGTTCAGTAGACCAGATCCATCTGCTATTACATTGGTGTCTATGAGACACAGCCAGTTCAGTAGACCAGATCCATCTGCTATTACATTGGTGTCTATGAGACACAGCCAGTTCAGTAGACCAGATCCATCTGCTATTACATTGGTGTCTATGAGACACAGCCAGTTCAGTAGACCAGATCCATCTGCTATTACATTGGTGTCTATGAGACACAGCCAGTTCAGTAGACCAGATCCATCTGCTATTACATTGGTGTCTATGAGACACAGCCAGTTCAGTAGACCAGATCCATCTGCTATTACATTGGTGTCTGAGACAGCCAGTTCAGTAGACCAGATCCATCTGCTATTACATTGGTGTCTATGAGACAGCCAGTTCAGTAGACCATATCCATCTGCTATTACATTGGTGTCTATAAGACACAGCCAGTTCAGTAGACCAGATCCATCTGCTATTACATTGGTGTCTGAGACAGCCAGTTCAGTAGACCAGATCCATCTGCTATTACATTGGTGTCTATGAGACAGCCAGTTCAGTAGACCAGATCCATCTGCTATTACATTGGTGTCTATGAGACAGCCAGTTCAGTAGACCAGATCCATCTGCTAATACATTGGTGTCTATGAGACACAGCCAGTTCAGTAGACCAGATCCATCTGCTATTACATTGGTGTCTATGAGACAGCCAGTTCAGTAGACCAGATCCATCTGCTATTACATTGGTGTCTATGAGACACAGCCAGTTCAGTAGACCAGATCCATCTGCTATTACATTGGTGTCTATGAGACACAGCCAGTTCAGTAGACCAGATCCATCTGCTATTACATTGGTGTCTATGAGACACAGCCAGTTCAGTAGACCAGATCCATCTGCTATTACATTGGTGTCTATAAGACACAGCCAGTTCAGTAGACCAGATCCATCTGCTATTACATTGGTGTCTATGAGACAGCCAGTTCAGTAGACCAGATCCATCTGCTATTACATTGGTGTCTATGAGACACAGCCAGTTCAGTAGACCAGATCCATCTGCTATTACATTGGTGTCTATGAGACACAGCCAGTTCAGTAGACCAGATCCATCTGCTATTACATTGGTGTCTATAAGACACAGCCAGTTCAGTAGACCAGATCCATCTGTTATTACATTGGACCTAGTCCTTTAGTGGAGAACCTATAGGACCTAGTCCTTTAGTGGAGAACCTATAGGACCTAGTCCTTTAGTGGAGAACCTATAGGACCTAGTCCTTTAGTGGAGAACCTATAGGACCTAGTCCTTTAGTGGAGAACCTATAGGACCTAGTCCTTTAGTGGAGAACCTATAGGACCTAGTCCTTTAGTGGAGAACCTATAGGACCTAGTCCTTTAGTGGAGAACCTATAGGACCTAGTCCTTTAGTGGAGAACCTATAGGACCTAGTCCTTTAGTGGAGAACCTATAGGACCTAGTCCTTTAGTGGAGAACCTATAGGACCTAGTCCTTTAGTGGAGAACCTATAGGACCTAGTCCTTTAGTGGAGAACCTATAGGACCTAGTCCTTTAGTGGAGAACCTATAGGACCTAGTCCTTTAGTGGAGAACCTATAGGACCTAGTCCTTTAGTGGAGAACCTATAGGACCTAATCCTTTAGTGGAGAACCTATAGGACCTAGGCCTTTAATGGAGAACCTATAGGACCTAGTCCTTTAGTGGAGAACCTATAGGACCTAGTCCTTTAGTGGAGAACCTATAGGACCTAGTCCTTTAGTGGAGAACCTATAGGACCTAGTCCTTTAGTGGAGAACCTATAGGACCTAGTCCTTTAGTGGAGAACCTATAGGACCTAGTCCTTTAGGTGGAGAACCTATAGGACCTAGTCCTTTAGTGGAGAACCTATAGGACCTAGTCCTTTAGTGGAGAACCTATAGGACCTAGTCCTTTAGTGGAGAACCTATAGGACCTAGTCCTTTAGTGGAGAACCTATAGGAGGACCTAATCCTTTAGTGGAGAACCTATAGGACCTAGGCCTTTAATGGAGAACCTATAGGACCTAGTCCTTTAGTGGAGAACCTATAGGACCTAGTCCTTTAGTGGAGAACCTATAGGACCTAGTCCTTTAGTGGAGAACCTATAGGACCTAGTCCTTTAGTGGAGAACCTATAGGACCTAGTCCTTTAGTGGAGAACCTATAGGACCTAGTCCTTTAGTGGAGAACCTATAGGACCTAATCCTTTAGTGGAGAACCTATAGGACCTAGGCCTTTAATGGAGAACCTATAGGACCTAGTCCTTTAGTGGAGAACCTATAGGACCTAGTCCTTTAGTGGAGAACCTATAGGACCTAGTCCTTTAGTGGAGAACCTATAGGACCTAATCCTTTAGTGGAGAACCTATAGGACCTAGGCCTTTAATGGAGAACCTAGGACCTAGTCCTTTAGTGGAGAACCTATAGGACCTAATCCTTTAGTGGAGAACCTATAGGACCTAGTCCTTTAATGGAGAACCTATAGGACCTAGTCCTTTAGTGGAGAACCTATAGGACCCCTAGTGGAGAACCTATGGGGACCTAATCCTTTAGTGGAGAACCTATAGGACCTAGGCCTTTAATGGAACCTATGGGACCTAGTCCTTTAGTGGAGAACCTATAGGACCTAGTCCTTTAGTGGAGAACCTATAGGACCTAGTCCTTTAGTGGAGAACCTATAGGACCTAGTCCTTTAGTGGAGAACCTATAGGACCTAGTCCTTTAGTGGAGAACCTATAGGACCTAGTCCTTTAGTGGAGAACCTATAGGACCTAGTCCTTTAGTGGAGAACCTATAGGACCTAGGCCTTTAGTGGAGAACCTATAGGACAGTGATGCTGACACCTTCTTCTAAAACGGATTGAAAATGTTTTTTATCAATCTATAAAGCAAAAACATTTTTTTTTTTTTAGAAATGATAGCTAATTTATTTAAAATAAAATAAATATCACGTTTGCACAAGTAATTAGACCCTTTACTCAGTACTTTGTTAAAGCACCACTTGCAGTGATTACAGCCTAGTCTTCTTGGGTATGACGCTACAAGCTTGGCACACCTGTATTTGGGGAGTTTCTCCCATTCTTCTCTGCAGATCCTCTCAAGCTCTGTCAGGTTGGATGGGGAGCGACGCTGCACAGCTTTATTTCTCATTCTCTCCAGAGATGTTGATCAGGTTCAAGTCCAGACTCTGGCTGGGCAACTCAAGGATATTGAGACTTGTCCCGAAGCCACTCCTGCATTGTCTTGGCTGTGTGCTTACGGTCGTTGTCCTGTTGGAAGGTGAACCTTTGCCCCAGTCTGGGGTTCTGAGCACTCTGGAGCAGGTTCTCGTCAAGGAGCTCTCTGTACTTTTCTCAGTTAATCTTTCCCTCAATCCTGACTAGTCTCCCAGTCCCTGCCGCTGAAAAACATCCCCACAGCATGATGCTGCCACCACCATGCCTCACCGTAGGGATGGTGCCTGGTTTCCTCCAGACGTGATGCTTGGCATTCTAACCAAAGAGTTCAATCTTGGTTTCATCAGACCAGAGAATATTTTTTCTCATGGTCTGAGAGTCCTTTAGTTGGATTTTGGCACCCTCGAAGGCCCTTCTCCCCTGATTGCTCAGTTTGGCCAGGCAGTCTTACCTGAATGTTCTCTCTGATATAAACAGCATAGTCATCGTTGCTCTGGAAATCTGATTGGTTCTTAAAGGTCTGAGTCTCCGTCACCCACGGCACCAGGAGGCTGAGGACACACAGAGATGTAAAATGCATCAATGAATTCATCTAACGTGAAAGTTTCAGGTTGAGTTCAACATTATAGTAGCTACACATGATAAAAGAACCACAGGTGATTCCCAGAGTCATTGGTTTCAGCAGTAATGGCTGCAGAGATCTATGGTGATTCAGAGTCATTGGTTCAGCAGTAATGGCTGCAGAGATCTATAGGTGATTCCCAGTCATTGGTTCAGCAGTAATGGCTGCAGAGATCTATAGGTGATTCCCAGTGTCATTGGTTCAGCAGTAATGGCTGCAGAGATCTATGGGTGATTCCCAGTGTCATTGGTTCAGTAGTAATGGCTGCAGAGATCTATGGTGATTCCCAGAGTCATTGGTTCAGCAGTAATGGCTGCAGAGATCTATGGGTGATTCCCAGTGTCATTGGTTCAGCAGTAATGGCTGCAGAGATCTATGGGTGATTCCCAGAGTCATTGGTTCAGCAGTAATGGCTGCAGAGATCTATGGGTGATTCCCAGTGTCATTGGTTCAGCAGTAATGGCTGCTTTGTGACCAGGTAGGTCATAGGGGTAAACTAGCCAGGTAGGGGTGTATTAGCTGGGTCTGTACCCAGGTAGGGGTGTATTAGCTGGGTCTGTAGCCAGGTAGGGGTGTATTAGCTGGGTCTGTAGCCAGGTAGGGGTATATTAGCTGGGTATGTGACCAGGTAGGGGTGTATTAGCTGGGTCTGTGACCAGGTAGGGGTGTATTAGCTGGGTCTGTGACCAGGTAGGGGTGTATTAGCTGGGTCTGTAGCCAGGTGACAGGTAAACATACCACTGGGAAGGCTGTGGGAGCCTGCTCCTCCAGCTCCTCCTCCGGCTCCTCCTCCAGCTCCTCCTCAGAGTAGTCATCAGACACCGTGTCAACATCAGACAGCTCTGTGACCTGGACATCAGGATGGTCCAGCAACCAGGCCACTAAAGACTCCACACCTACAGTCATCATTACCTCAACACAATACTGTTGAGCTCACCACACCTACAATACTGTTGGAGACATACACACATTAATACTGTTGGACACACCAATCACAATACTGTTGGAGCTCACTGTATACACACCATCACAATACTGTTGGAGCTCACTGTATACACACCATCACAATACTGTTGGAGCTCACTGTATACCCACCAGCTCACTGTATACACCATCACAATACTGTTGGAGCTCACTGTATACACACCATCACAATACTGGCTGGAGCTCCATACACACTACTGCAATACTGTTGGAGCCTCACTGTATACACACCATCACAATACTGTTGGAGCTCACTGTATACACACCATCACAACCATCACAATACTGTTGGAGCTCACTGTATACACCATCACAATATCTGGACAATACCATGTTTGGAGCTCACTGTATACACACCATCACAATACTGTTGGAGCTCACTGTATACACACCATCACAATACTGTTGAGGGTACACACCATCAATACTGTTGGATCGCACCATCACAATACTGTTGGAGCTCACTGTATACACCATCACAATATCCACACCACATCACAATACTGTTGGAGCTCACTGTACACACCATCACACACCATCACAATACTGTTGGAGCTCACTGTATACACACCATCACAATACTGTTGGAGAGCTCACTGTTGGACACACACCATCACAATACTGTTGGAGCTCACTGTATACACACCATCACACACCATCACAATACTGTTGGACACCATACACACCCACCACAATACTGTTATTAGACTCACTGTATACACACCATCACAATACTGTTGGAGCTCACTGTATACACACCATCACAATACTGGAGCCTACCGTATACACACCACTACAAGATTGCTCACTGTATACACACCATCACAATACTGTTGGAGCCTACTGTATACACACCATCACAATACTGTTGGAGCCTACTGTATACACACCATCACACACCATCACAATACTGTTGAGCTCACTGCATACACACCATCACAATACTGCTGGAGCTCACTGTATACACACCATCACAATACTGTTGGAGCTCACTGTACACACACCATCACAATACTGTTGGAGCTCACTGTATACACACCATCACAATACTGTTGGAGCTCACTGTATACACACCATCACAATACTGTTGGAGCTCACTGTATACACACCATCACAATACTGTTGGAGCTCACTGTATACACACCATCACACACCATCACAATACTGTTGGAGCTCACTGTATACACACCATCACAATACTGTTGGAGCTCACTGTATACACACCATCACAATACTGTTGGAGCTCACTGTATACACACCATCACAATACTGTTGGAGCTCACTGTATACACACCATCACAATACTGTTGGAGCTCACTGTATACACACCATCACAATACTGTTGGAGCTCACTGTATACACACCATCACAATACTGTTGGAGCTCACTGTATACACACCATCACAATACTGTTGGAGCTCACTGTATACACACCATCACAATACTGTTGGAGCTCACTGTATACACACCATTACACACCATCACAATACTGTTGGAGCTCACTGTATACACACCATCACAATACTGTTGGAGCTCACTGTATACACACCATCACAATACTGTTGGAGCTCACTGTATACACACCATCACAATACTGTTGGAGCTCACTGTACACACACCATCACAATACTGTTGGAGCTCACTGTATACACACCATCACAATACTGTTGGAGCTCACTGTATACACACCATCACAATACTGTTGGAGCTCACTGTATACACACCATCACAATACTGTTGGAGCTCACTGTATACACACACCATCACAATACTGTTGGAGCTCACTGTACACACACCATCACAATACTGTTGGAGCTCACTGTATACACACCATCACAATACTGTTGGAGCTCACTGTATCACACACCATCACAATACTGTTGGAGCTCACTGTACACACACCATCACAATACTGTTGGAGCTCACTGTACACACACCATCACAATACTGTTGGAGCTCACTGTACACACACCATCACACACCATCGCAATACTGTTGGAGCTCACTGTATACACACCATTACACACCATCACAATACTGTTGGAGCTCACTGTATACACACCATCACAATA
>NW_027037415.1:0-19395 GCF_034236695.1 Oncorhynchus nerka
GGAAATGCTGTAGGAATGCTCCAACCGGTGTCGCTCATTCAGCCGACAGCAAAGCATTCAACCAGTTTTCCCCATTAGCAGTGAGTCAGAGGCCGAGCCTTCTCTGGTCTCTCCTCCACCCGTTACGGGGTCTGAGACGCCAAAGCCTCCCACCATTAGCTCTGACAAATTGAAAACCCTAGTCATTGGCGACTCTATTACCCGCAGTATTAGACTTAAATATAATCATCCAGCGATCATACACTGTTTACCAGGGGGCAGGGCTACCAACATAAAGGCTAATCTGAAGATGTTGCTGGCTAAGGCTAAAACTGGAGAGTGTAGAGAGTATAGGGATATTGTTATCCACGTCAGCACCAACGATGTTAGGATGAAACAATCAGAGGTCACCAAGCGCAACATAGCTTAAATCAGTAAATCAGCTAGAAAGATGTATCTGCATCGAATAATTGTCTCTGGCCCCCTCCCAGTTAGGGGGAGTGATGAGCTCTACAGCAGAGTCTCACAACTCAATCACTGGTTGAAAACTGTTCTCTGCCCCTCCCAAAAGATAGAATTTGTAGATAATTGGCCCTCTTTCTGGGACTCACCCACAAGCAGGATCATCCTAGCTGGAGGGGTGCTCTCATCGTATCTATGTAAGTAGACAAGGCTCTAGCTCCACAATGAGATAGGGTGCAGGCCAGGCAGCAGGCTGTTAGCCAGCCTGTCAGCTTTGTAGAGTCTGCCACGAGCACAGTCAGTGTAGTCAGATCAGCTATCCCCATTGAGACCGTGTCTGTGCCTCAATCTAGTTTGGGCAAAACTAAACATGGCGGTGGAGAGACAGTAGGAGTCTCTGAGCGTTGAGAGACAGTAGGAGTCTCTGAGCGTTGAGAGACAAGAGGAGTCTCTGAGCATTGAGAGACAGTAGGAGTGTCTGAGGGTGGAGAGACAGTAGAAGTCTCTGAGGGTGGAGAGACAGTAGAAGAGTCTGAGGGTGGTGTAGTCACCGTCTATGTAAAGATACGGCTCTAAACTCTCCATTTTGGGTCCCTTACCTTGACCTCCTCCTCAATCGCCCTCTTCAGCTCCTCCACCTGCTGGGTGAAGGCCTGTTTTCCTCTGGTCAGCTGAGACACCAGGGCTTCCTTCTCCTCCAGCTGGCGGCCAAACTCACCTGCAGGGACAGAGGGACATCTTGTTAATAGGATCATTGTTTTCTAAGATTCTGAGGTATCAAAGGGCAATGTTAGGTGGTGAATAGTACAGTAGAAACTATGTAGATATAGCCCCTAATACATGTTGTGTTCTACTGAAGGAAAGCATTGGCTTGTTGTTCATTGTTGATGGTACCATTTTCTGTCAGGAGTCTGGCCCTCTGTCCGCTGATGTCGTTGACCTGGCGAACATTCTCATCATTCTTAGTCTTGAGCTCACTCAGCTGGTCCTCAAGAGTACGGCACATCTTCTCCAGATTGCCCTGTAAGTGAAACATGTACCATCATTACTTTATATATGTGACTCCTGTCAACTTCATGTCACTTGAATGGTGATGTAGTTGACCCTCCTCAACACTGCTTGACCAAAACATCACTACTCACCTTAGCCTTGGCGACGGCCTCCATGTTGCTAGAGAGGTCATCAATCTCCATCTTGTATTCGCTCTTCTCCTTCTCCAGCTTCTGCTTGACGCGCTGCAGGTTGTCGATCTGCTCCCCGAGCTCAGCCACACTATCGGCCTGCTTCTTGCGCAGAGCGGCGGCTGTGGCCTCATGCTGCAGGGTGGACTCTTCAAGATCACGACGCAGCTTCTGGAACTCAGCCTCACGCTTCTTGTTCATCTCAATCTGAGCAGCAGTGGCGCCTCCGGCCTCCTCCAGCCTCTCGCTGATCTCCTCAAGTTCCCTGGAGAGATCGGCCCTCTGCTTCTCAACCTTAGCCCTGGCAGCACGCTCAGCCTCAATTTCCTCCTCCAGCTCCTCAATACGGGCCTAGAACAGGGGACAGGAGCAGGGGGATGAACACTACAATACAGTTGAAACAATTTAACTCCACAAAATAATAATAGTTTTCAGGAAATGATTCAAGTCTGTGCTTTTCTGTACTGGAGCTTATATCCTGTACTGTACCTGGAGTTCCTTGATCTTCTTCTGCAGCTGAGCTCCCAGAGACTGCTCATCCTCAACCTTGCTGAGGAGCTGGGTGGTCTCAAACTCCTTCCTACGAGACACAAACACGTTGATTGCAGAGTTGGTTTTGGTTTGATAGTGTAAAGGCAGAGTATCATACCATTCACTTTGCTTTTAAGAATCACATGTAAATGCTAATTCATAATTACAAGAATTGGCCAAAAACAACCGTTATAGCAGCTAATACTGTTCTCATTTGTTTGTGTTTACTTTTTGATTTTCTCATCAGCTTGCTGCTTGTCATTCTCCAGGTCCATTATGGACTCCTGGGCCAGTTTCAGATCTCCCTCCAGCTTTCTCTTGGATCTCTCAAGGTCCATACGGAGCTTCTTCTCTTGCTCCAGAGAACCCTCAAGCTAGAAGATAAAAACACATATATTATTAAAATCTAAACAACTGAAGATAATTTAATCTTACATATTATATTGGCCAAAATGTCAAACTCCACTCACGTCGTCCACTTGCTGTTCCAGCTTGGTCTTGGCCTTGGTCAGAGTGTTGACTTTGTCCTCCTCTGCCTGCAGGTCATCCAGTGTCTGCTGGTGGGCCTCTTGGAGGGCTTTCTTCTCCTTGGTCAGCTTGGCAACACTCTCATCCATAGACGCCATCTCCTCTGTCAGGTTTTTAACCTGAAAACGGCAACATCAAAATTAGTCTTTGGTCACTCAACCATAAAGGGGAGAGTTAGTTTGTTATATATTGCATTAATTTAATTTAGATTCGCACTGCATCAACAATTACTGTACTATATATTCAACACTAGATGTCAGTGTTCACCATGCCAGTGTACTGAATGGAAGTCATAAATGAGGGGGAGCAGAACATGCAATGAATGCTGGGAGTACCCCACAACTGAAATTCTACTATTGTACAACGTGAATTACATTTCTGTAAAGCTATATTTTGAGTTGATTATTGTTTGGTTAGACTGTCTATGGTAAGACACAAGACCTTGTTTTCAGTGGCGTGCTTCTCCTTCTCCACTTTGGCCAGGGTGAGCTCCAGGTCATCAATGTCCTTCTTCAGCTCAGAGCACTCATCCTCCAGCTTCCTCTTCTTGGCAGTCAACTCAGCATTGATCTCCTCCTCATCCTCCAGCCTCTCGGTCGTCTCTTTGAGTTTGGCCTCCAGCTGGATCTTGCTCTTGATGAGCCCCTCACACCTTTCCTCAGCATCATTCAGACTATCTCCTTCCTGGTTTCAGAACAGGAGTAAACAAATCAGAGGCCTCACTTTGTGTATTAAAATATACATTTTACTCAGAGGTCAGAGCAAATCAATAGAAATTCATGAGATATATAACATTGGCAATACAAATGTGTGTTCATATGGATTTGTATTCATGTGTATGTAAATTTGCCTGTGATGATTGTTGTTTTTTCACTCACAGATGCGACTTGGAGCGCCAGGTCGTTCTTCTCCTGCGTCAGGGCCACCAGCTTCTCCTCCATTTGCTTCTTCGTGGACAGAGCCTTGGCCAGGTCTGCTGTCATCTTCTCATAGTTCTCCTTCATGTTGGCCAGCTCCTTCTCAGTCTCAGCGCTCTGCAGCAGGGGCTTGATCTTGAAGTACAACTTCATCCATGGCCAGGTTTTGACATTCATGAATGAGCGGATGTTGTACTGGATGGCGTAAACTGATTCTCTGATTGACAGAAAGGACAGAGTGACATGGTGAGTGACATGCTTAAAGCTACATTCTGGGATTAGATGAACAACAAAACAGAACCACCTGCCACTGTTTGTTTACAGTTGAGGAATGGGGCTAGGGAAATGTAACCCCTCTTAAATTCATAGACAGTGCTCTAGGTGCAAGATCTGACAGGTCGCGCATGCTAAGCTCATGAGACATTTTATATTCTTCCAAGTATGAATGGGTAAATACCACACATTTAAATGACAATTGAACAGCCAAGTCTCAAACTGCAGCTATTAAGCTAGAATCCTTAGTTGCTACATCCATTTCTGGACTAAATGAATGAACTCAAAAGCTTTAGTAGACCATTATAAGATGTACTTTCTCATTCTGAACAACTCACAGCATATACAGTATGTAATTTTTTATTTTTATTTATTTATTTCACCTTTATTTAACCAGGTAAGCAAGTTGAGAACAAGTTCTCATTTACAATTGCGACCTGGCCAAGATAAAGCAAAGCAGTTCGACACATACAACGACACAGAGTTACACATGGAGTAAAACAAACATACAGTCAATAATACAATAAAAAAAACAAGTCTATATACAATGTGAGCAAATTAGGTGAGAAGGGAGGTAAAGGCAAAAAAGGCCATGGTGGCAAAGTAAATACAATATAGCAAGTAAAACACTGGAATGGTAGTTTTGCAATGGAAGAATGTGCAAAGTAGAAATAAAAATAATGGGGTGCAAAGGAGCAAAATAAATAAATTAATTAAATACAGTTGGGAAAGAGGTAGTTGTTTGGGCTAAATTATAGGTGGGCTATGTACAGGTGCAGTAATCTGTAAGATGCTCTGACAGTTGGTGCTTAAAGCTAGTGAGGGAGATAAGTGTTTCCAATTTAAGAGATTTTTGTAGTTCGTTCAGTCATTGGCAGCAGAGAACTGGAAGGAGAGGCGGCCAAAGAAAGGTGGTTTTGGGGTGACTAGAGAGATATACCTGCTGGAGCGTGTGCTACAGGTGGGAGATGCTATGGTGACCAGCGAGCTGAGATAAGGGGGACTTTACCTAGCAGGGTCTTGTAGATGACATGGAGCCAGTGGGTTTGGCGTGAGTATGAAGCAAGGGCCAGCCAACGAGAGCGTACAGGTCGCAATGGTGGGTAGTATATGGGGCTTTGGTGACAAAACGGATTGCACTGTGATAGACTGCATCCAATTTGTTGAGTAGGGTATTGGAGGCTATTTTGTAAATGACATCGCCAAAGTCGAGGATTGGTAGGATGGTCAATTTTACAAGGGTATGTTTGGCAGCATGAGTGAAGGATGCTTTGTTGCGAAATAGGAAGCCAATTCTAGATTTAACTTTGGATTGGAGATGTTTGATATGGGTCTGGAAGGAGAGTTTACAGTCTAACCAGACACCTAAGTATTTGTAGTTGTCCACGTATTCTAAGTCAGAGCCGTCCAGAGTAGTGATGTTGGGTAGCGATCGGTTGAAGAGCATGCATTTAGTTTTACTTGTATTTAAGAGCAATTGGAGGCCACGGAAGGAGAGTTGTATGGCATTGAAGCTTGCCTGGAGGGTTGTTAACACAGTGTCCAAAGAAGGGCCGGAAGTATACAGAATGGTGTCGTCTGCGTAGAGGTGGATCAGAGACTCACCAGCAGCAAGAGCGACCTCATTGATGTATACAGAGAAGAGAATCGGTCCAAGAATTGAACCCTGTGGCACCCCCATAGAGACTGCCAGAGGTCCGGACAGCAGACCCTCCGATTTGACACACTGAACTCTATCAGAGAAGTAGTTGGTGAACCAGGCGAGGCAATCATTTGAGAAACCAAGGCTATCGAGTCTGCCGATGAGGATGTGGTGGTTGACAGAGTCGAAAGCCTTGGCCAGATCAATGAATACGGCTGCACAGTAATGTTTCTTATCGATGGCGGTTAAGATATCGTTTAGGACCTTGAGCGTGGCTGAGGTGCACCCATGACCAGCTCTGAAACCAGATTGCATAGCAGAGAAGGTATGGTGAGATTCGAAATGGTTGGTAATCTGTTTGTTGACTTGGCTTTCGAAGACCTTAGAAAGGCATGGTAGGATAGATATAGGTCTGTAGCAGTTTGGGTCAAGAGTGTCCCCCCCTTTGAAGAGGGGGATGACCGCAGCTGCTTTCCAATCTTTGGGAATCTCAGATGACACGAAAGAGAGGTTGAACAGGCTAGTAATAGGGGTGGCAACAATTTCGGCAGATCATTTTAGAAAGAAAGGGTCCAGATTGTCTAGCCCGGCTGATTTGTAGGGGTCCAGATTTTTCAGCTCTTTCAGAACTTCAGCTGAATGGATTTGGGAGAAGGAGAAATGGGAAGGCTTGGGCGAGTTGCTGTTGGGGTGCAGTGCTGTTGACCGGGGTAGGAGTTGCCAGGTGGAAAGCATGGTCAGCCGTAGAAAAATGCTTATTGAAATTTTCAATTATGGTGGATTTATCAGTGGTGACAGTGTTTCCTATCTTCAGTGCAGTGGGCAGCTGGGAGGAGGTGTTCTTATTCTCCATGGACTTTACAGTGTCCCAGAACTTTTTAGAGTTAGTGTTGCAGGAAGCAAATTTCTGCTTGAAAAAGCTAGCCTTGGCTTTTCTAACTGCCTGTGTATAATGGTTTCTAGCTTCCTGAACAGCTGCATATCACGGGGCTGTTCGATGCTAATGCAGAACGCCATAGGATGTTTTTGTGTTGGTTAAGGGCAGTCAGGTCTGGGGAGAACCAAGGGCTATATCTGTTCCTGGTTCTAATTTTCTTGAATGGGGCATGTTTATTTAAGATTGTTAGGAAGGCATTTAAAAAAATATCCAGGCATCCTCTACTGACGGGATGAGATCAATATCCTTCCAGGACACCCGGCCAGGTCGATTAGAAAGGCCTGCTCGCTGAAGTGTTTCAGGAGCGTTTTACAGTGATGAGTGGAGGTTTGACCGCTGACCCATTACGGATGCAGGCAATGAGGCAGTGATCGCTGAGATCTTGGTTGAAGACAGCAGAGGTGTATTTAGAGGGGAAGTTGGTTAGGATGATATCTATGAGGGTGCCCGTGTTTAAGGCTTTGGGGGGTACCTGGTAGGTTCATTGATAATTTGTGTGAGATTGAGGGCATCAAGTTTAGATTGTAGGATGGCTGGGGTGTTAAGCATGTTCCAGTTTAGGTCGCCTAGCAGCACGAGCTCTGAAGATAGATGGGGGCAATCAGTTCACATATGGTGTCCAGAGCACAGCTGGGGGCAGAGGGTGGTCTATAGCAGGCGGCAACGGTGAGAGACTTGTTTTTAGAGAGGTGGATTTTTAAAAGTAGAAGTTCAAATTGTTTGGGTACAGACCTGGATAGTAGGACAGAACTCTGCAGGCTATCTTTGCAGTAGATTGCAACACCGCCCCCTTTGGCAGTTCTATCTTGTCTGAAAATGTTGTAGTTTGGAATTAAAATTTCTGAATTTTTGGTGGTCTTCCTAAGCCAGGATTCAGACACAGCTAGAACATCCGGGTTGGCAGAGTGTGCTAAAGCAGTGAAAAGAACAAACTTAGGGAGGAGGATTCTAATGTTAACATGCATGAAACCAAGTCATCAAAAGAGAGCGCCTGGGGAATAGGAGTGGAGCTAGGCACTGCAGGGCCTGGATTCACCTCTACATCGCCAGAGGAACATAGGAGGAGAAGAATAAGGGTACGGCTAAAAGCAATAAGAATTGGTCGTCTAGAACGTCTGGAACAGAGAGTAAAAGGAGGTTTCTGGGGGCGATAAAATAGCATCAAGGTATAATGTACAGACAAAGGTATGGTAGGATGTGAATACAGTGGAGGTAAACCTAGGTATTGAGTGATGAAGAGAGAGATATTGTCTCTAGAAACATCATTGACACCAGGAGATGTCATTGCATGTGTGGGTGGTGGAACTAATAAGTTGGATAAGGTATAGTGAGCAGGACTAGAGGCTCTACAGTGAAATAGGCCAATAAACACTAACCAGAACAGCAATGGACAAGACATATTGACATTAAGGAGAGGCATCCTTAGTCGAGTGATCAAAAGGGTCCAGGGAGTGGAGAGGTTGGTTTGGGTGTCACGGCGATTTAGACAGCTAGCCAGGACATCGGTAGCAAGCTAGCATAGGATGGAGGTCTGTTGTTAGCCACCTCTTGCGTTCCGTCAGTAGATTAGTGGAGTTCCGTGTTGTAGAGGGGATTAGTCCAAATCACACAACAACAAAAAAATAAAAACAATAGATATAGTTATAGAGGCCCAAGAAGAAACATAATAATAATAAAAATAAATAAATTGTCCGATTGTCTATTCTGAGAGCAGCCGGTAAGACAGCTAACGGTTAGCAGGCCGCAGATGGGCGTTCAGGTAACGTCGCGACGGAGGAGCCAGCCGGATCTCCTTCGGGTAGATAACGTCGGCAGTCCAGTTGTGAAGGCCGGTGGGGCTCGCGTAGGCAGTAAAACGGGTCCGGATAGGTGACTGCAGCCCAGGAGTGATTGACGGAGCTCAGGAGTGATTGACGGAGCTGGCTAGCTCCGGAGTAATTGATGTTTGCTCCGGAATCGACGAAAGCAGATAGACACACGGATAGCAGCCAGCTAGCTGTGAGATCCGGGAGTGAATGTCCAGAGAGCAGTTGAAATCCAGGGACATGGAGAGAAAAATCGGTCCGGTATGTTCCGTTCCGAGCCGCGCTGCGCCGTACAAAACTGGCGATAGATTTTCGAGTTAAAGGATAGCTGATGACCACAAACCATGGTTAGCTGAATACTAACGAGTTGCCAGTAAAGAAGCTAACTAGCTTCTGATTAGCTTCTGGCTAGCTCCTGGCTAGCTTCTGGCTAGCTCCTGGCTAGCTTCTGGCTAGCTTCTTGGAGTTTCTGGCTAGCTTCTTGGAGGATTGCAGATTTGAGGTAAATAATACGTATTTATACATATCAATTGGTGAGGCAGGTTGCAGGAGAGTGTATTGAAGATGAGTTGATGGAAAATAAAAATAAAATGTATGTGAAAAAAGTTGTAAATATATATATATACACGACACGACAAGACAAGGACAAAAGACGTCTGAACTGCTATGCCATCTCGGGCAAAAAAAAAAAAGAGATGATGATAATGATGATGATGATGATGGTAATGATGGTAATGATAATGCATTAGATACAGGTGGTTGACAGAAAGCTTTGCCAAGACGTCTACTATTCCTCACCTCCTCTCCATCATCTTGGTGAACTCTCTCCTCATGAGGAATCCACGGCTGAGAGCCTGGACCATGCCGACCAGAGTGGCCAGCTTCTCATCTCTCATCTCCTCCAGGACACCCAGCAGACCGGCTTTGAAGAACACCTGAGACACAGGTTAACATGGTCAATGGAACCACAGATGGTGACAGAACGGATTGAATGGAAAGAGGGGAACAACACCACTAGATTGATTTAAACAACATTAACTTTGCTATGGTTACAAACAAACCATGGGAGAGGTTGTTTCTAAGTTGTTAGTTATTGTACAGTTGTAGATTAATAATGTACACAGATACAGATAACTGCAGCCATACCACTCTAACACAATGCACATGATGATGAGTTTAGTTTCTCTTCTATACTTGTGATGAATTAACAGAACAATGTTTTTCCACCTTTTCCATTAGTTAAATGAAGAAGAAAGAACAAAAGGATGGATAGATCACCTGGAGAGATATTATATGGTACGGGTTTAAATTATTATTCCAGTTGTGTTTTGTCGTCAGCTTTTACTGGGGGTTTTTGACTGACCTTGGTGTGTCCAAACTTGTAATCCTCATGATTCACATCAATGGACCCAAGCAGCTTCTCAGAAGCCTTCTTGTTGTCCATGAACTGGCCCTCAGGGATGACACTGGCATTCAGTACTTTGTACCTGAATGAGAAGACATTTTTAACATGTCAAGTTGTAATATGTCGGTTATATTTCGTAAAAGGTAAGCCTATTCTGATGCTGGGAAAACCCTTGGAGCAGATATTGTATGTGGTGTGTGTGCGTGTGTGTGTGCTTGCACGTATGTACCTCTGTTTGAAGTCAGCATAGATGATTCTGCTGGGGAATCCCTTTCTGCAGATCCTGATACCCTCTAGTACACCATTACACCTGAGTTGGTGGATAACCAGGAAGTTCTCCATCAGACCTGGTAAAACAAAACAAGTCTCTTTTAATACTCATAAACAGGTTATAGATTGGGGTTGTTAAGGTTACTGATACTGTACTGATAAGATGACATATTTAACTCAATATTTCTTGTACCTGGAGTCTTTGACTCGTTGGGGATCAGGCAGCGCACAAAGTGAGGATGAGTGCTCCTCAAGTTGGTCATCAGCTTATGTAAGTTCTCCTGTAAGAGGGTTACAAACCATTTTCACAGATATCATTTTTGATAATCAATGCACCTTTTAAAGGACTGAATCTACACATTTCAAAAGCTCACCCTGAACTGGGAGGACACAGTCTGCATGGAACCACCCTTCTTCTTGCCTCCTTTCTTGGCTTTATCTGTTAAAATGGGGAAAAGTAAAAGATAACTAGAAAAGTAAATTTCCTAGAGCGGGTGGAATAAATAGAATAATAAAAAAAAGTATGTAAGAAATCTAGAGTGGTCTTGTCTTCAGCAAACACACTAATTATAAACCAGAGAATCTCTGGTTAACTTCACACTTATCTAGAGGCAAATGCTGCCAATGAGATTGTGTAGATTAACACCTATTGTATGATTAAATTAACCAAGTGTATTAGTAAATCAACCCAGTGATAAACCCTGAGAAATTGTAATACATTGAAAGGCTTTAAAGAACATTTGGGTCTGAGTTGTAACTAGTATTTAGTTAAATATTGTGACGTGATGCCAGTCTTACCCTCAGGAGGGGGAGGGGGATACAGGGCAGCCAGAATTTTGACTGCGGACTTCTGGTACAGCTGACAAACTGAGTCGTTCAGGGGGTCCTTGTTCTTCTCCAGCCACCCAGTGATGTTGTAGTCCACAGTTCCGGCGTAGTGCACCAGGGAGAAGTGGGCCTCTGCCTTGCCTTTGGCAGGCTTGGGCTTCTCAAACGCATTTGTTTTGCCAAGATGCTGGGCGTACAGCTTGTCCTTGAAGGTGGTGTCTGAAGACTTGGGGAACATGCACTCCTCTTCAAGGATGGAGAAGATGCCCAATGGCTTTACGAAAAGAGATTTCAAATTAGTGATATTTACATTTAGTAAATATGCTATTATAGGATTATAATAACTTAAGGACACATAATAGGAAACATATTGAGTTCTCAACAGTTAGTGGCATATATTAATGGGTGCCAAGGGAAGTGAGGCTTCCCCCAAAAAATGGACATAATATAATGTATCTTTTGTCTCGCTTAGCAAGAGGCTGAATGTATCTCTCCAGGTAAAGCATCAGAGTGAGCAAAACGGCACCCCTCTGTCTCTGTATGTGTAGCCCTTCTATCTGATGCTGTCTGGTCAAAAATAGTATGGTATTGTATCATTGAATGCAAGAGAAGCCAGTGATCATTTGGCCTCCCTTGATATTTTTTTTGTGTACAATTACAGCGAATCAGAGTTGAGCTAAACTGAGTGAGCAAATCTGTGAATGGTCCTGGTGCACCAAAAAACGTGTTAAGTGAAGCCAGTTTGGATTTGGCTTCACACCAAATCAAGCCAAATGTCATTGACAGAAAGAAAAACTTCAATTGTTGCATCTCATTGTGTTGTTGTCCCCTGGAGGATAGTCCCCTGGAGGATAGTAGTTTTACTTAATTCTCCGTACTGGCCAATAATTGTAACACCAATTCTGATCCAACTATAAAATGAATACATTGTGCTTTTGGCCTGAGAGTATGGAAGTTCAATGTGTAGCTAGATGTTTACTAGCTAATCGTTGCCCAGGAAAGGAAGTTAGAATAGCAAGCAAGCGTTTTAGCCAGGTAGCTTAGAACAATTTTTTTAAGCTTTTAAGTTTCTGCAACATGAAAGAGAGGAGGATGGTATTGGCGTTTCTCTGCAAGTAGGGTGAGTCAACATGTTTTTCTACTTACTCACACAAACACACACATTAGTAACATTAACAAACACATTTAGCTTATGTTGATTGGACTAAAATAGTTTTTGGAATCATTTCGTTTTCACTGTAGACTAAGCATAGGTGATTTGATGATGTTGAAATGTTGAAATTGAAATGGTGCTGGAATAGTGGAGGGAGGCAGCTCCTGGTATCTTTGTAAATTGCAGTAACTCTCCGTGGTTCTAAGTCAATAGATGTTTAGTGGTCCGAAAATGGCAGAAAAATGTACTTGACTGACCATGTTGTAGGTCATGTAACTGTTTGTTACATTCATTATGGACTCCACTGGACAGATGTTGCTCTCCGGTTTTGTGATGAAGCAAAGGTGTTGTTGAATTTATTCTGCCACTGTGTCTTATTGTCTCGGCCTTAGGCCTGTATATTTTTTTTATTTTACCCTTATTTAACTAGGCAAGTCAGTTAAGAACAAATTCTTATTTTCAATGACGTCCTAGGAACAGTGGGTTAACTGCCTTGTTCAGGGGCAGAACGACAGATTTTTACCTAGTCAGCTCAGGGATTTGATCTTGCAACCTTTCTGTTACTAGTCCAACGCTCTAACCACTAGGCTACCTGCTGCCCCATATCTTGGTGTCAAAGCATTTAAACTAACAGGTTACAGAGCAAACAACGTAATTATCACAACACAGGTTGTATTATGGATTTTTTTGACTCGATTGGCAGCCCCAGTGATTTTAATACTGCATATGTTCTACCACTGTGATAATATCTCACACAGCGCTCCATATGAGCTTTACTGTTACGGTCCATTATAATCCTCACAGACATCTTACCTTCTCAATAAGCTCAATGCAGGCAGCCAAGTCCATGCCGAAGTCAATGAAGGCCCAGATGATTCCCTCCTTCTTGTACTCCTCTTGCTCCAGGACAAACATGGTGTGGTTGAAAAACTGTTGCAGTTTCTCATTGGTGAAGTTGATGCACAGCTGCTCCATGCTGTTATACTGTTGATGGAATTTTAAAAGGGATCATTTCATCATACAAGACTGTAATCCATCTCAATCACAACTAATTGTCTTGTTCTGGTCTCATACTCACATCAAAGATCTCAAACCCGGCAATGTCAAGCACACCGATATAGAACTGCCTTGGATTCTTGGTGTCCAACATCTCATTGATACGGATGACCATCCACAAGAACATCCTCTCATAGATGGACTTGGCCAGAGCACTGACTGAGTTATTAACCTGCAATGATAATACCTCAAATGAATACATGAGATATTGACCATGTCTAGTGATAAGGTGATACAAGCTTGGGAAAAACAAAAGCAATGCACTCGTCCCCAAAAGAATTCCTGTGCTCAGAAAATGGTAGATTTGTTTGGCCGCCTTACCTGAGGCACAGTCTGTCCCTTGGTCACATACTCGTTGCCGACCTTCACTCTGGGGTAGCACAGAGCCTTCAACATCTCAGCTGAGTTCAGGCCCAGCAGGTAGGCGATTTTATCAGCCACTGGAGAGAGAACCAACAACAACAGACTCAGGGACACAAGATCACTTGTTTCTGATTTCACACTGACTAAATAGTTTTGTTAACTTCTTTGTAGGTTAGGTTTTGATTCACCTACATTTTGGAGGTTGGAATTTGTTCTCCTGCTTGACGTTCATGTGGCACTGTCTGTCTTAGGTGTTCTATTTCTATGTTGGGGACTGAGAATAGGACTAATGCTCTACATATTGTATATCTATGAGTGGGACTCACCCTCTGTGCCGTCTGGCTCGGCCTGCTCCTCACGCTGCTTCTGCTTGAATTTCAAGTTTCCATGGTGCAATACAGCTCCTGTCAGCTTGTAGATGCCAACCTTCTCTTCATTAGTGAAGCCCAGGATGGTAATGGCATCCTGGCATTAAAGAGGAAGTACAACAGAGATGAACTGAACTGTAGTTTGCTCAGTTACACTACAGTTCTGTGCTGCTCACTGCAGAACAAATGGGATGGATAGATTTGACTGGCTTCTCTGTTCCACATGATTACGCTTGGCAAACACATTAGTAGATGGCAGCACAACATTTGTTTTCCACAGTTCCACAGGGCACTTAGTGGTGCTCTCTTGTGGAAGGCATGAAGAGTTCCTTGAGGCACATGCCTAACTAACACACAGCATTTAGAATCAAACAAAAACACATGAACATTCCCAGCTGCCACCAAGTTGGAATTTCACAGTACATTCAGTGTGTATGGTGGTCCTATCCATTCCATATCTAGAGTTTGGTTAACCCTTTGTTTGACTCACATCTGTGGCATCCAGCTCTTCATTGTCGTTGATGCTGGCCACAGTAATCTGACCCTGACTGCACATGGGGAAGTCGTAGGGGTTGGTGGTGAGAAGCGCCAATTCTGTGGACAACGGAGAACAGCTTGTCAGTTAAATCTCTTAGAGATTGCTCTCCTACTTTACATTATCTATCCCTTCTTTACTCAATAGATGGACTCAATGATACATGTAGTATATAATGAATAGCATCAAAAGAGGAGACGGAGACTTGTGGACTAGTGCATCACAGTGTATTACTTGATAGATTTCCCAAAGACCAGTCCCATGTCTAGATGCCTTGTTACCTTGGATGTACTCATTGTAATAGTATTATTAGTGTGTATTATGAATATTTTTTTATGTATTCCATAGATGGGGGTGGGAATAATTTCCCATGAACCTCTACTTTGTCGTACCAACTAGCTCAGGTTTGTGGCCTGTCATCATCTGGAAGAAGATGTGGTAGCCTCTCTCATCGGGCAGCTGGAAGGAGACTCTGGACTTCTCCAGCAGGTCTGAGAGCGAGAGAGAGTGAATGACACAAAGAGAGAGAGAAAAAGGAGAGCGAAATCGAGAGAACAAGAGAGAGAACATAAGATACATTTAAATTTAATGATCTTCCCAAAAAATGATGTGTGCATTTAGGAAAGTATTGAGAAACAATCAAAATTAACTCACAGGTTTCAATGTCAGCTTTAGCCAGTTTACCAGCTTGGAAGTGAATCCTGATGAATTTACCCTGTAGTAGAGCATGGGGGTTAGAAATAGGCCAACAAATTAATCTAACATATTACTTTGATAGACCCCTTTAAACGTTACAGTTTGTTGGACAGATGTTGGATCTTTTGATACAGATATAGGATCTTGATATAGGATCCAGTTTGCTACGGCAGGAAAATAATCCTGCAGCAACAGGAAATGTGAATTATGATTACATTTTAAAGATGGAAATTACAATTTTAGAACCTCGAATACATTACAAGTTTGAATTTTCAGCAACAAATCAGTGATCAAAATAAAATTGTAAATCTGAATAACGAATGGGGACTACTGAATTACATGTTTCCAATATAAGGAACTTCCACAGTATGCCCTTCATACTTACAAAGCGAGACGAGTTGTCGTTCCTCACTGTCTTGGCATTACCGTAAGACTCCAGCAGAGGGTTAGCTGCAATGATCTGATCCTCAAGAGACCCCTGGTTGAGACAAACATAAGTTGCTCAAAAACTGGTAACATCGTAAAGTTTGTTTTTCTCAATAGCTTGAAACAGGATTCACCACTGGAAAAACAGTTTACACAGTCAACCGAACTGAAATGTGTTAAAAAGGCAAACATAAGAATAACTTACCTGCATTTTGCCTGGTTCTGCTTCCTTCTTGGCCCCAGACACTGCAATGGTGGCAAAGTACTGGATGACACGCTTGGTGTTGACAGTCTTTCCTGCACCGGATTCTCCGCTGGTTTATATGACAGAGAAAGAGGGGTTTTAGTTACATGTTTGAGTGTCAGATTGTCTTTCACTAAGAAATAGCATAGAAAAATACACTGTTAACCTGTGTTCTGACATAAGTCTTTAACAAATAATCCTTCTCATCGACTCATTATTACACATAACCTGATGCTCTAATCCATTCATATTGTCATGTATTTCATCACACCAAGTGACCCAACTTGTTACAATAGAAACACTTTCTCAAGTGACATTTTAGTAAACAACTTACGTAATCAGGACGGACTGGTTCTCCTTATCTGGAACCAAAAAACACATTACTTATCATACTCAAGCAACATTCAGGGGACATTATTTGATTCATAGCATCATCACGAATTTCAATTTGGAACATTTTCCATTCAAGGGTAGTGAAATCAGATATTCCCATCAAACTGTTATTACCTAGACTAGAAAACAGTAGATACCTCTCTGAAGCATATTTTAATTTCCATTGATGCATCCATCCATCTATCCATCATCAAAAAGTAATGGACTTTGAGAGACATACGCACTTAATGGACAGCCATCCAACCAACCAACCATCTCTCTCTCTGTCTCTCTACCTCACCTGCTGTCTCAACCTCTGAATGCTCGGCTATGAAAAGCCAACTGACATTTACTCCTGAGGTGCTGACCTGTTGCACCCTCTACAGCCATTGTGATAATTATTTGACCCTGCTGGTCATCTACGAATGTTTGAACATCTTGTAGAATGATCTGGCCTTAATGGCCATATACTCTTATAATCTCCACCCGGCACAGCCAGAAGAGGACTGGCCACCCCTCAGAGCCTGGTTCCCCTCTAGCTTTTCCTTCTACATCTGCATTGCTTGCTGTTTGGGGTTTTAGGCTGCGTTTCTGTATAAGCACTTTCTGACATCTGCTTATGTAAAAAGGGATTTATAAATAAATGTGATTGATTGATCCAACCATCCATCCATACATCCATGAGATATCATACCAATCATCATGAACTGGAAGGCGTTGTCAGAGACGGAGAAGATATGGGGTGGAGCCTCCATCCTCTTCTTCCCTCTGTAGGCGTTGACAACCTCTGCGTCGTACACAGGGAGCCACTTGTAGGGGTTCACCGTGGCACAGAAGAGCCCAGAGTAGGTCTGGATGAAAGCATAATTAAATGAGGGGATTACTAAAGTCAGATGTACTTTTACCTGGAATTATGTGAGGATGTGGGTGTACTTTGGTTTACTGATGTGGGTCTACTGTATTGATATGTTTTGGTTTCTACCGTTCACTTATGTGTAGTACTGTATGTGTGTGTTTATTATCTTCATGTGTGTGTAGTACTGTATGTGTGTATTTATTATGTTCATGTATGTGTGTATTTATTATGTTCATGTATGTGGTTGTATTTATGTGCAGGTTTCTTACATAGATCATCCATGCTGCATAACGCTCTTTGAGGTTATACAACACAGAGGCTTCATTCAGGTAGGTCATCATGGCCATGTCCTCAATCTTGTCGTACTTAGGGGGGTTCATCTCATAGATGTCTGCATCTTTGAACTCTTTCCTTCCTGAAACAGTCAGAAATCTAGATTACAACACAGATCAAACTGGACATGACTGAATGCTTTTAAAAGTTTAGTCTTTAAAAAATTGTATATCCACATTTAATCCAACTACTTTGTTATCACCCACTGACACATATCTGGTGATTCTTGACTTGTAAATATCAAACCTTCCATGACAATTTTATATAGCAGCTAAACATGATGTGTTTGAAGGTTATATTCTGCTTACAAAAACAAATACATGTTTAATCTATCTGTTATTACTGATTTTTTAAATGCTTCATAATATATATTTTGTTAAAGATTTTTTATTGAAATGTTTTTGATCATTTTGATGATTTTTCATGAAACAGAGTAATTACACAAACTTGAACTTGACTACTTTTCAGATCAGACTTACATCCTTAGTGCCGTCAGGTTTCGTGACTGTTACAGTACACTTCCCGTCGGCCCTGGCAGTGACCAGACCCTTAAGGTACAGCTCCGCCTTGTCTGTCACATAGCAGGAGTTCTTTGAATCAAAGGGTGCGGTTTGTGCCTCAATCCTTTCCCTCTCAGGCTTACGGAGGTATATGGCAGCCTTGCCGTAGATTTGCATCTCAGCGTCCGTACTCATGGTGACGGATAACTAGGAAAGAGATAAAACAAGAAACATGATTCACTCTGTGGTGCTTCCTCCCCAGTCAACAGAGTTAGGTGAGTGGTATCTCTCTCAGAATATTTTCATCACGTTTTAAGTGAAGAGTCAAACTGTGTCTCACCTTCTTTTTCCCCTCCTACAGATGAATGTGTACTTCTTAGAGGACCCTGTGAAACATAAGGTGTTGTGAAAAAGCACAAGTCTAAAGCAGTGGAGGCTGCTGAGGGGAGGAGAGCTCATAGTAATGACTGGAGTGTAGCAAATTGAATGTTGTGAAAAAGCACCAGTCTAAATCCTTATCATTTTAACCCCTGAATGTCTAAAACACATTTAACTAAATAATTAAAGCCATGTAAATTTAAACTACAGGTGCAACTGCTAACTTTCATTTTCCTAATGGCATCTCACTTTACTACTGAAATAATTACCCCTGATAACCCAGTTGCATTCTAGACTACTCCCTTAATTTACAAACAGGTAGAGGAGCACCACTTTAGTCCATAAAAGGAAGTTACAGATTTTAAGTAATGCACATTTAAAGAAAACCAATGGCACTTGATTGCATAATGTAAAATCTTACAAGAGACATGCAGCACTCAATTCAAACAGTGCAGTTAGCTACTGCCTCAGTTGCTGAGTACAAAGATGAGACAAATAAACAAATCTAAGGAGGTGGAGAGGTCTTACCACAGAGGAAGAAGGTATCTGACTTATGGATGCTGGGGCCTCAGCCTCCTTATATCTGGTTGGAAGTGCCAACCAGGCAAAAGTTAATTATGGACCACTCTGGGAAAGGACATGAATTGGATGAGAGACCTCTGTGTCTGTGTCTCACTAGCACCTCCCACTTCCAGGAGCACCACACTCCCATGACATGACTTTTTAATGTCATATTTGTCTCTGAATTGAATTTCACTGATTTTACGTAATTAGAGATGTCATTACTAATAATTATGATAATATCTAAAGTTTAATTAATCCCAATGTTACTTCTACTGAACCTCATATACTGTAATGGAGTGAGTCCATGTTGCCCCACTAGAACTAAAATAGTTTTCATTAAATCTAATCTGACCTGATTTAGTTCCATTTTAGTGGCATTAATCCTCATCAACAACTTTATATATATGTTCACCTGTTATTTATATTGTTTAGCTTGTAAACACATCTGAACTGTCTCCTCACCTCATGCTTGTGACGGAGTTGGCCTTTACCTCGTGCTTTGCTTAATTTGATTTATCACCCTGTGTAACCACATTAAATTAATATTTGAAAGCTTGAACGGACACATTTAGGCTTTAAATAACAGCTTATAAAACCGTTAAATCTAATGTGTTATTTATCTACAGTATGATCTATTAAAAGATTCTCGAGACGCTTTTATTTGGCTCACATTTCAGTTGGCTAAAACGGTCCAGTAGGATTCTTATGACACATATCACCAGTACAGTATTTCAATCATCTTATCCACTCATATTGCTGACAGCGATATAACTGCCTCAAACGTTTATTACAC